>NC_134701.1:261780869-262080869 GCF_043290135.1 Rhipicephalus microplus | reverse complement strand
TTTAATACAGTTAGATAACTATACGCAACATGAACCTTTATCGATATGTCAAGTGTGTTTTCTACCATGAACGACAATCGCTTCGTGGCACGTGAAGATTTGTGTTTCTCTTTTTCAAACTCACATGTTGGTGTGTACTGAATTCAAAACAATGACATTCTACTGCTAAACGTTTGCAAGCAGCACTTCGACTAAAAGAGACAAGTACTTCCAGCAGTAAAACGTTACGTGTTAATACTTTTAGCTAAGTATCTCTAACAAATATTTAGGTATATCGACTGATCGTACAGTGATTTAGGTACTCAACGCAATCGGGTTCAGCCCGTTAACAAAAGAAGGATCTATTTTGGCCGCCAATCTACAAGCGCTCTACCTATAACACTCTTTGGAGCACGCCAGCTATCATACTACCATAGGCTGCCGTTGTAGCGAGGAAAGTTACAGCACAAGGGGGTCACCTCTAGCGTGACCGTTATCTTGTAACAACGTTATATATCTTCTCCAGTCTGCCGTGCCGAACGTTCTAGCGTGTCATGATTCCTAATGAAAAGACGATCTTCAGACAACAACGTTCCAAGAAGGAAGTGGGGGAGGCTGGTGTACTCGAGCACTTCAGTTACTGCCTGACCATTTACTCTGGGAGGCCGTTTTTACTCGTTTTCGGGGAAGGAAACGCAGTGTACATCTACGGATGTGCACTCAGCGTTACGATCGGCCGTAAAAGACGAATAAAGGGTGCGATTTCTTAACCTGGGTCGAAGGTTTTCTTGCGAACGCCCCTCTCGAAGACAAAAGCCGAGGACCTGGAACATCGCGAAGAGAAATGCCCCCAACTATTGCTCCGATCACCGCTACAGTACCACTGAGAAGGAAAGGCCGCATTCACCGTGTGAGACCAAACGCTGCAAAGTGCGAGAATCTTCAAGAATTAAGCAGTGCGACCATGGGGAACAACTCAAAATGCTGGTTGCGATAAACGAACTACTTCGCTCAGTCCTAACGCGAGCGTGGGGCCTTTAATAGTGCGCGTGGTATACACGCGCGTGGTATACAAGTCTGCCTCGGCAAAGAGGAGAGTGGTGTAATGGGTCTCCGCGGGAGCTAGGTGCTCTCTGTGAGGGCGTACGTGGGGGAGAGTGTACGTGTCTCTGGCAAACTCATTGCGTTCGTCTTCATCACGGCGTGAATAAATACCGCATAAAGAAAGTTGAGTGGAAGAAGAATCAGAATACTCGGAGGGCAGGACGCTCACTTCGCGTTGCTTGTCCGGTCTCCTTCTTGTCAGCGGCATGATTCGAAGTGTACGTGCTCGGAGGCCATTTCGTCCACGTATTTCCCCACACTAAACTTCTCTTTCACTCTGACCCCTCCATCTCTGAACCGTTTTCATACCTCAAGGGGCCCGGCGATAGTTAGAGGAACGAGGTCCCCTGCAATCAGCTTTAGCAGCTACGCCACCGTTCGTAGTTGCGGCTGCGAGCATGGTATGGCATCAACAGCAGCAGTCGAGGATGTTCTCTTTTGTGTGATGTACAGGCCTCCTCGAAGAAATGAACGGGCACCGATAAGGTCTCATAGAGCATGGGTGTGAGATTCTCGGGGATTAGGTCTTTTTAGTGTGAGCCTCATTATTCTATTGTTGATTATATTGTTTTTGTTTTTGTCGTCTTCTGAGGGTTCTGTTTACCTAGAAAAGGAACCCTCTGAGAGTACAATGGACATTAGGCGCGTAGAGAAGATGATGAGGTGCTTTGTGCGTTGCCTTGTGTGCAAGCAAACACATTGTGAGGCATCGGGACAATATGATTAGGGCAGCGTTAGAAAGCGGCAGGCAGAATGGGATGCTGTCGGTGTTTTCGCATCAAATTTGGGCGAAGACAGAATAGACTAGATGTCTATCCTGCCGATGAATACCTAATCAGCATGACGCGAATAAAGCAGCTAGCGTTGCTGCCTGTCACAAGTGTGAAACTCAAGATGAAGAGGCAGTAGGCTATATATCACTGGTGCAGCACACTCTAAGGTTAGTGCGGGAGCACACAAGTGAATGTTCATGCCGATGGTCGCCTGACACGTTTATTCAACGAGCAATAAAAAAAAAACCTTATCCTTGTAGAAGCGGCGCATTCACGGCTGCCAATGTTGGCTAATTTACGTCAATTTGACTACTTTTAGAGCTCTTTGGCGATGATAATGTCCAGTCAGCCCCATGGCTATTGTCTTACTACTTTTGAGCCTAATAATATTATCTTGGGCTCTACACCACAAACCTACAGTAAGATTATGAGCGACATCGTAGTGGCGGGCTCCAGAAATTTCGACCATCCGATGTTCTTTAACCTGACCTGATATAACACAGTACACGGGTCTTTTCGTCTCCATGGAAATGCGACCGCCGTGGCTGGGATCGAACCCGCGACCTTCGAGTTGGCAGCCGAGCACCTTAACAATTGCTCCCCTGCGGCGGACCTGCTTTTAAACTTCTGGTTTTACTTATTCAAGATGGTTTCATTTATTCATCAATATCAAAGGTTTATAAATCATCAATATGTGTAACTCATGGGACGAAACGTAACTCATGATTATGAAATTAGACGAGGAGGGAAGAAAGCTGGATCTTAAAATTAAACTGTAGAAAACAAAAGTAAAGTACAACAACCTCGGAAAGAGCAGCGCTTCGAGATAGGTAATAGTGCACTTCAATTTCTAAAAGACTATGTCTACTTAGGGCAGGTAATAAACGCGGAGCAGAACCACGAGATTCAAGTAACTAGAAGAATAAAAATGGGGTGGAGCACATTTGGCAAGCACTCTCAAATTATGACAGGTAGACTGCCACAATCCTTCAAGAGGAAGGTATGTAACAGCTGTATCTTGCCGGTACTTAGCTACGGAGCAGAGACCTGGAGACTTACAAAGAGGGTTCAGCTTAGATTGAGGACGACGCAGCGAGCAATGGAAAGAAAAATGGTAGGTGTAACCTTAAGAGACAAGAAGAGAGCAGAGTGGATTAGGGAAAAAACAAGGGTTAAGGATATAATAGTTGAAATCAAGAAGAGCAAATGGACAAGGGCCGGGCATGTACCGCGTAGACAGGACAACCGCTGGTCATTAAGGGTAACTAACTGGATTCTCAGAGAAGGAAAGCGGGTTAGGGGGAGACCGAAGATTAGGTGGGCAGATGAGATTAAGAAGTTTGCGGGTATAAATTGGCAGCAGCAAGCACAGGACCGAGTTGACAGGCGGAATAAGGAAGGGGCCTTTGTCCTGCAGTGGACGTAGCCAGGCTGATGATGATGATTAAAGGCTGTGTTCATTATACCACTTCGGTTCTTTTTGGCTACGACTTCGGTGGTAATATTCAATAACATAGCTGCATCGCCTCCTTTTGGCTTGAGTTCTGGTGTCTTATCAAGCCCACCCAATGGGAATCCTGGCCGTACTAAAGTTTTATAATACCTCTATAAAGATGACAGACACCAGCCAATGTGGTGAAATTGCACACAAATACTAAATTACATGGACAATCGATTTGTTTCTGAGCTCTTTACAGCGAAAATACATCTGTAAGCGTCGTCCCATCAAAACAACTGCTTTTCATAGCGCTAGACGTCATTTTCACCTGTTACCGTAATTATGGTATTGAAAACGTGGACGTCTGGACGAATTTTCGACACCTGAAATTGTTCTTAAAGCCTGCTGCACAAAACAACATACAGTTTCAGAGATTCTTTTCGTCATGGCACCTGAAAAAGGCAAGGGCCAAGGCTTTCTATGAGTGCACGGCCACTTGAGGACTGTATAGCCACCATAATGTTAAGGGTAAAGCCTTTAGTGGCTCATACTCACAGGATCCGACTGTCTATCCGTCCATACCTTTGAATGGTGCCAGTTGTGGCCTCTACGCCTGACACACTCTCACCAATCACTTGATAGCCTTCTCTCATGCCGGCACAAACGAGCCAATGGGTGGCTACTTCGGCACGCGCTAGTGTGAATCTAAACTCGGAGAGCACACTCGCGTGCGCACGAGTCAGCCATGCACGCCGATCGGCGCCACCATCCCGTATGGCCGCCGTGTTCGTACTGGCAACACGATCCCCTCTACTGTAGGAGGCCCGGAGACCGAACGGTAGCGGCTTCGTAATGGCCAGGCCCACTAACAGACCAGCATGACAAAATGGATACAGACGGCAAGCACAGACATTCAGAAGAAAAGTGCAATGCAACTGAGAGTGTCATGCACAATAAAACAATGAAAAAGGCCATGACAGACAGTAGAATGGCCACAGACTTTCCCCGAACACACTTTGAATTCACAAATCGTCCTTAAATTTTTCAGGCACAGACACAGTGAATGTGGCAGCCTTGTCGGGGTTACAATCTTACACGATTTAGAAAGCGTTGATGTATTATATATAAAAATGCATGTTAGTGCTGTGATATCTTGCTTCAGGCTGAAGACTTCAAACTTGAGTCCGATGGAGGTTGATAAAAATTTATTTTCAAACACGCACCTGTCTTAGTAACTCCCTCCCCCATTTGTGTTTTTTTATTTATTTACAGAATACTAACGGCTCACACCTGAGTGAATAAATGGCAGAGAGGGAAAGAAAGGGAAGTTAACCAGACCAGAAAAGCCGGTTCGCTACCCTACATGGGACGACAAGACGGGGAAGTCGAAAGAGGTAGCGAAAAGAGTGTAAAGAGAGGGAAATAAAACACATTATACACAGCACCTCCACAAACATGCAGTCATTTACATGTCCATCACGCTCGCATGGTACAAGACATTGCTGTCACAGCCGCTTGTCCAAATAAGTTTTTCTAGGAAACTATGCTGTGCAGATTATGGTTGGGTGTGGCGTTTACCAATGCGTACGCATTCCGCATAGGAATGACCGACACTGCTGCAAGCAACCACTGTGGCAGTGACGAAACAACTTGGCACATTCTGTGTGAATGCCCACAATATTGCTCGCAGAGACAGTCACTCTGCAATGCACTAGACGAACTGGACAACCAGACTTTTAGAATCCTTCGCTACCGACAGGACTTTATGTTGCACAAGAAGGCTCTGAAGGCACTCCTGCGTTTCTTGCGTTAGACCAGCCTCTCCAAAAGACTGTAATCGTAACGCCCTGCATGTGTGTGCACGTGAATTAAAAAAAATCTATATCTCTCTATCTTTATCCTTTTTCCTACCCTTATATCCCTCCCCCTGTACAGTGTAGCGAATGAGTTCTTCAATGTTAACTTCCCTGTCTGTTACTTTTATTTATTTCTCTCTCTAAAAAACTTCAAGAGTACTTTGGTCGCCTTCAGCTGCAATGTCTTCTCACGAATTCATTGAACCGACAACCGTCTATTGTCACAGAGCTCTCGAACATGCAAGGGTCAGCTGTGGCCTCTCACCTCGTACTCGTACATCATACTCTCTCAACAAGCACGTGATACTCCCTCGGGACTGAGCCAAAACAGCGGCGGTATCATAGGAGAATCACAAGCTTATTTACAAACAGCTGAAAAGCAATGCACAATCAAAAGAAGTAGTTAACACACAAGCATGCTCTCACATATAATTTATGAACTCGTACATGCAAGCGTACATATAACAATTAATTCATAGTCAATAGTATTTCAAAAGCATAATTTATTAGGGATTCAAAGTTAGGATAAGTATATGCGAACACATAACTTATAGGCTATACATAGATGCATACATTAACACATGACAAAGCACCAAGGGTGCTATTACGCCAAAACATGCTCGTAAGTAGTTGATATCTTAAAAATTTTGTATATTAGGACCGAAAAGGGAGTCTGGTTTGCGTTATGCTGTAATAAAGTCAAATAAGTGAATGTTTTACAGCACCATTTCACGCTGACCATGATGAGCGCAGCCTATTCTTTCCTACGCCCCTCTTTTGCAACACCTTAGACTAAGTAGATGAACCACTAAGTGCACCGAAGAGCCGTGCTGCAGGCCAGCATTGATACTACCTAGTACACGTGGAAATGTTTTATTGTTTAAGTGCTTCCCGAGAAGCTGTTTTTGTGCCGCGTAGAACAGAATAGCAAATGCCTATACTAGGTGCGTTCTTCACTCATATGTAATCAATATGTAATCAATATATTTGAAACTCACAAACTTGTGGATTGCAAGTCACAGCTACCTAATCATTTGTGTTGTTGGAAAGCAAATATTTTCGTGAAATTATGAATTTATAACCAGTTTACAGCTCGACCACGCTTTATCCTCAATTAACTGTGACATAGTACACCAACAAAGAAAGAGACGTCTTTGATGAAATGAGTTTTTCGGTGTACGTATTCATCTATATACATATGCGCACATGCGCTAATTTGTAGTAAAATGGTCATGAAACGTTGTTTATATATTTATACAAACGTATGTACCTCTCCCATTGCGAATGTCTTTGTCTTACGGAACATATAACAAACAGCTGTGGTTTCTTTGTTCGGACAAGTGTGGAAAAGAAGTTTCCAGGTCGTTGATCTAAAACGCAATGGCATGAACGGGACGTGTAGTACCGAGAAACCCGGCCATCGCTCTCTTGCTGGCGTCATGATCACGAGAATAGGATTGGTAGCAGAAGAAAAAGAGCTTGTCAGTGAGGCAGCGTAGCGCGAAGCGAAGGCCAATATTAGCGCAGCGCATTCCTTCCCAACTAGATCACACTGGAAACGCGAGACCAGGCTCCCATATCGCTTTCTTGGGACAGTGTAGCAGGACGTTGTGTGCCCTTCTCCGTGCGGGTGCGTGCCCTCAGAAACTGGGCGTTCACTTCGAGAACCTGCTGTTTGTCTTAGACGGCCACGTTGCATCCGCTGCTATCGTCGCTCTTTCAGAGGTTTCCTCTCCAGCGGCGATCGCTAAGCCTAACGAGGATAGCACACAGCATTCGAAGACGATGACGACTGTCTCTGCGCAAACAGGGCGGCGTTTTCGCGAGGAATCATCGCAGGGACACACCATACACAGCTTCTGTGGCCCCGGCTGCACCTGAGAATGCGTTCTCTGCTCACCCACGACAACGGCTTGTTTCGGGCTTCCGAAACCCAGGTGAGTGTGCAGAAACCTATTCGCGCAATGTTTTCTTTAAACTATTCTTGAAACGTGCTCAGGAAAGTAAGAAAGTAAACAATCTGCTCTTTCCGAGAGATATGGTGGTGGCATCTTTCTTTCAAAGAATGCTTCAAATGTTCGGCTGATAAACAAATTTCAGTTCTGAGGTTTGCAGAGCATGGTCACATAAAGTGCAGCTAGACGCGAGTTTAAATGGAACTCTTAAAATAAACATTTCGAAACTGCAAGCACTATGGCTTGGCGGGGCAGCGAAGAAACGCGTCTCGACTACCTTTCTCGACGTCTCCTTCTTTAGCAGCCATGGGAATTCATGTCACTCTTCTAGCGAAGAATACATTTCCCGCCTGGCCCAGTCTCGCCATCAGGCTCGCATCAATACTGAAGCGAGACAGCACGAGCAGAAGATCATCTATGACGAATCCCATCGCGTTGTGTCTTTCCAACCTGGTGACGAGGTGCTGCTTTTGACACCTATTCGCACTCCTGGTCTCTGTGACAAATTCCAACCACGCTTCATCGGGCCATACATTGTTTTAGAACAGACTTCGCCGGTTAATTATCGTGTGACACCACTCGTCACACGATAATTTGTGACGATATTTATTGATGTATATCAATAAATATGAACTGTTTTCTGTAAGATTCCGTAGACAAAGATAGACAAGGAGAGACTGAAAGTTAGAGAAATCACACACACACACACACACAACACACACACACAACACACACACACGCACACAGAGAGAGAGAGAGAAAGAGAGAGAGAGAGACAAACAATTGAGAAATAGATCGACGAAACACTCATTTTTACGTGATAACATTAAACAACTTGATTCGCATAAACACTTTGCCTACATGGACATCGTAGGTTTTGAGTGAAAAATCATCAAAATCTTGATGAACAAAATATTGAGGAAAATGCAAACAAAATGAATACTAAAACCTATGGGCCTGAGTGTGGACTGAACCTGAGCGGTCTGCGTTGTAAGCAAGTGTTTTAGCACACAGCCACAATATATTTTTTTATTCAATGCATGGAAGCAATGCCATCAAATCTTGCATATATTCCATTATATTTCATTGTTGCTTAATTACGCTCAGATGCACACATGCTGAAAACCCAATATTTCACACAATCTAACGAATCTTCAAAAGTTCGGTAAAGAAAAAAAATCACAGCACATCCACGGAGTGAATGATGATGAGTGGGGCGAAGGGTCTATCAGTCCGTCCGTGCTTCCACCATCCCTTCGTTGTTGCCTCCATCCGTACATGCGTCCTTCCTTGCATCCGTCTATCCGTGCGCACACCCGTGCGTCTGTCTGTCTGTCTGTTCGTGCGCCCGTTCGTCCATCCACCCATCTCGTCAACACTCCGCGTACCGCGATCTCGCATCTTTTCATCGTTTATTCATCATATACAAATGCCGCCATCCAGCGGACATTCCAAAGACTAAACGAGACGTGGCTAACGTGGCTACTGCTACTACTACTACTATACAACTACTACTACTACTACTACTACTACTACTACTACTACTACTACTACTACTACTACTTCGTAGACGCATGACCCATGGCTTCAGAAGCTTTGCCCCCTAAAACAAGCGTCCAGAAGTTCATAGTGCGAAGCACGATGATGTACCGGAGATCTAACTGATGTCTTGTTTTTCAACAGCATTCGACGTAAGCCTAATAATCTTCCCCGCTTCGTTCCGCGCTGGTATCAAGATCTTGACTGCACATAGGTTGTTGGCGTGGGCCGAAAGCACAATTTCTCGCTGTCCGTTTCTTATGTCGGGTGCGGTGACGTATTGACAACCACCTTCGCTTACAAAATCTGAGACGACAGTTTTTCAAGTACACCGAAAGCCTCCTGAGAGAAAAATACGTCGAAAGCAACGCCATGACGAAAACTGCATCGACTTGCGCCAGGTCATAGAAGGAAGAAAGGGCTTGGTTATTGGGCCTGGATCAAGGATTGAGAAACACTACAAAAGTGGAAAGGATAGCAGAGCTCTTAAGGAACTCGTGGATAGAAAGAGGAAAGAAAAATTGTGATTCATCAAACGCTAGAAGAAGATATTGCTGTTATTGGAGAGTGAAGAGTCCTTCGCCTAGAGAACCTCTTACCAACCGGTGGCGTCGCTGAGACGTAATAACGCCCTGCCCATCAAGCACTTGACGTTCCCCCAGCCGAGATTACCTTATGAGTGAACCGCCGGCTATTACATTTGTGAGTGGGCATTCATATCGTCGACGTTCTCATGGCTGTGGAACGATTCGACCGGTACGTGGCAGTGGCGGTGAAACGTTATTTATTAGGATCATCGCTCATTAAACGCGCAAGTGGTCTCGACGTCTTGCGCTTGTGGACGTAAGCCTTGAAGGTGAGTCCTTCTGGCAGGCCCAGGCGTACGTGGCGTGATTGACGCTTTTGGCAAAGTGCTGCCAGTGGCGACTTGCAGAGCAGGCGTTCCCGAAAACAGTTGTAACGGAAAACTGTTAACTGATGGGGACAGCGTGATAGCAAGATTTACTGACTAGCTTGCCTAATGCAATTAAAAATTGAGAGACGCTATCTTTCTGTGACGACATGAAGTGATAGTACAAATTAAATTCAGTTGCCAGGTATGTATGGAAATTCACTGTATGCAGAGACTATGCTTCAGTCGACGAACATCACGCCATCAAGCGTAAGCTATAAGTAGATTTAAATCTCGATCCAAGACTTTCGGCTCACACCCATGCTGGGGGATTGAACGAGAATTGAGTAGCTTAGTAAAGAATATATTTAAAAATAAATGAGAAGACGAGGACGTGGGAAAAGATGACGAGACAGCAGTGCCACAAAAGGCGCACTCTGTCCTACCAGAAACACTCCTCCCTAGCTTGTTTTTTTTTTCTTACACGATTCCGCCCTGTTTGTGTTGCCGGCTCACGACGTAACACTCCGTTCCTTCGCTTCGTCACGATAAGCAGAAACGTACGAGAAAATAGCGATAATACTGAAGAAGATCATATCTTCAACTACTGAAGCTGCAGTGCTGTCTCCGAAGGATGGATGGATATATGGATGGATATGGCTGTACCCTTTATATCGGGCGGTGGCTAGCGCTACTAAGCCGTAATACCTAATGAACCAAAAACTATATTTATTTTTTTCCTTAAAAAGTGAGTTTGAAGATTCGTACTTTGCAGTGAAGAGTTCAATTTTCACTCGTGCCTTGGCTTTAGCCACCAATCAGATAACCTCCTTTTAGTTAAGTCTACCCGCTTAACGTTTATTTTGCCCTCCCAGTCCCTAAACCCCAGTGCTTTGAAAAACTCTGCGCCATCATCCTGAACTATAGGGTGAAGCCCTTTACAGAACATTATCAAGTGTTCGGCAGTTTCTTCTTCCTCTACACACACACTGCATAGTGTGTCTACCCCTTCGTATTTGGCCCGCTATGTCTTGGTTCGCAGTACTCCCGTCCTGGCCTCAAACAGTAGAGAACTACCCCGAGTATTATCATAGATCCTTTCCTTGGCAATTTCCTGCTTAAAGGTTCGATAGATCTCTAGTGCGGACTTCTTAATCATGCCCATTCTCCACATGTCAGTCTTCGTTTCCTTTACTTTCTTCCTAACCGATAGTTCTTTTTGGTTTGGCCACCTGCTGTTTTCTAAGTATTTACCAGTCAACTTCCTGATTCGCTTCCTCCATTTTGTATCGACATTCTTCATGTACAAGTAGCTGAAAACCTTCCTAGCCCAACGCTCTTCCCCCATTTCTCTCAATCGCTTCTCAAATTTTATCTTGCTGCTAGCTTCCCTGCCCTCAAATGATGTCCATCCCATATCATCTTGTACTCCCTGACTTGGTGTATTCCCGTGAGCTCCTAAAGCAAGCCTACCTATTCCACGTTGCCTAATTTTTAATCTTGGTTGAACTTCTGATCTCATGCACAAGAACGCATTGCCGAACGTGAGCCCAGGAACCATTACCCCTTTCCATATTCCTCTCACAACATCATACCTATTGTAATTCCCCAGTGCCCTATTTTTCATGACTGCTGCATTCCTGTTACCTTTAGTCGTCACGTATATTTCGTGTTCCCTCAAATACTCGGTCCCATTGCTTATCCATACGCCGAGATATTTGTATTTATCTGTTATCTCTAGCGTGACCTCCTGTATTCTAAGCTCACTACCTTCGTTGTCATTGAAAATCATGACTGCTGATTTTTCCTTACTGAATCTAAAATCTAACCTATCTCCCTCATTACCACAGATGTCCATCAATCTCTGCAAATCTTTCTTGTTGTTGGCCATGAGCACTATACCATCTGCGTACATTAATGCTGGTAGTGCCTGATCAATAAGTTTTCCTTGTTTGACTAAAGAGAGGTTGAAGCCCAGTCCACTTCCCTCTAATTTTGCCTCTAATCCTTGTAGGTACATAATGAATAATAAGGGTGACAGGGGGCACCCCTGCCTAAGCCCCCGTTTTACCTCTGCAGGCTTGGATACCTGTTTTTCCCACTTTATAACTACCTTGTTACCTTTATAGATACCCTTTAAAAAATTAGTGACTACATGTTCCACGCCTAGTGTGTCCAGTATTCCCCACAATTCCTCTTGAACCACGCTAACGTACGCTCCCTTGATATCCAATAATGCTAGCCACAGGGGCCTGTGTTCCTTTTCTGCTATTTCGATGTACTCTGTCAGTGAGAACAGATTGTCTTCCAGCCTCCTGTGTTTCCGAAACCCATTCTGCAGTTCCCACAGCACCCCCTCATCTTCTATCCATGCCTGCAGTCTTTCCTTTATAATCTGCATCGCCAGCCTGTAGACCACTGATGTCACTGTTATAGGACGGTAGTTGTTTATGTCAGCTTTGTCCCCCTTTCCTTTATAGATCATCTGTAGACCACTGATGTCACTGTTATAGGACGGTAGTTGTTTATGTCAGCTTTGTCCCCCTTTCCTTTATAGATCATGCTCATCCTGCTAAGTTTCCATCCATCGGGAACTTCACCATCGATTATTATTTTGCTCACTGCCTCTCTCAAAGCGTGCTTAGACTTCGGACCTAATGTCTTTATCAGCATAATTGGGATGCCATCTGGGCATGTTGATGTACTACTAGGAACCCTCTTCTCAGCCCTTTCCCACTCTTGTTGTGAAAATGGAGCCATTGCGCCACTTGATTCATCCTTGTCTATAGTGGTGTATAAAGCACTTCTTTGTTGAAATTCATATCATCGACGTCCTCATGGCTGTGGAAAGATTCGGCCGGTACGTGGCAGTGGCGGGGAAACGTTATTTATTAGGATCATCGCTCATTAAACGCGCAAGTGGTCTCGACGTCTTGCGTTTGTGGACGTGTACGCCTTGAAGGTGAGTCCTGCTGGCAGGCCCAGGCGGATGTGGCGTGATTGACGCTTTCGGCTAAGTGCTGCCAGTGGCGACTTGCAGAGCAGGCGTTCCCGGAAACAGTTGTAACGGAAAACTGTTAACTGATGGGGACAGCGTGATAGCAAGATTTACTGATTAGCTTGCCTGATGCAATTAAAAATTGAGAGACGCCATCTTTCTGTGACGCCATGAAATGATAGTACAAATTAAATTCAGTTGCCAGGTATGTATGGAAATGCACTGTATGCAGAGACTATGCTTCAGTCAACGAACATCGCGCCATCAAGCGTAAGCTATAAAAGGTAGATGTAGATATAGATTCAAGACTTCCGACTCACACCCACGCTGGGGGATTGAACAAGAATCGAGTAGCTTAGTAAAGAATATATTTAAAAACAAATGGCAAGACGAGGACGCGGGAAAAGACGAGACAGCAGTGCCACAAAAAGGCGCACTCTCTTTTACCAGAAACACTCCTCCCTAGCTTGTTTTTTTTTCTTACACGATTCCGCCCTGTTTGTGTTGCCGGCTCACGACGTAACACTTCGTGCCACCATTGCGCTCCTTCTCTTTTTCACGGTAAGCAGAAAATTACGAGAAAATAGCGATAATACTGAAGAAGCTCATTTCTTCAACTACTGAAGCTGCAGTGCTGTCTCCGAAGCTGTCGCGTTCGCGCACCACCTGGTGCGCGCATTTTTTTCGTTGACCTGGATTGATTCGCCATCGATTCCCTCGTGCCCCGCACAGCCTCTCACGTGTACACATTGCGATCATCGGGCTTTCTTCACTGCCTGAGGCCTTTTCTTTCGTGCCTTACCACGTCACGTAGGGACAAGTAGTTGTGTACAAAATGAAAAGAAGGGAAAAGCGAGCCCCGCAAATGTCCGCAGCTAAATGCGACACCTCAGTAGTAACACTTCACGGAGGGAGATATGGAGGGATTAAAAGGGATACATCGAGAAGTAAAGATTGAGAAAAGAAAAAAATCACAGCATATCCACCGAGTGAATGATGATGAGTGAGGCGAAGCGTCCATCCGTGTGTCGATCTGTGCGCTTGTCTGTACATTAGTCAGTCCGTCCGTGTGTCTGTCCGTACGTGCGTGCGCGCGTACGTCCGTGCTTCTGTTCCTGCTCCCGTCCATGCGTCCATGCATCCGTTTATTCGTCCACCCGTCCATGCTTCAGTACGTCCGTCCACGTGTCCGTTCGTTCGTTCTATTGCACATACTCCTAATGAATCAGCGCCATCTAGGGAATGAGACGAGAATCGGCGATGAGAGAGCGTCATTTATTATACTGTTCGGGAGATGCTGCCGATTACGCCTGACGCAGGACAAGGTCTAGTTTCAAGAGGTTCGCCTCTAAATCTAGACAAGAGAATAATCTCTCGTTTCGCAGCAGAAAAATATTTTGAATATTTTTAAAATTTATTCTCGTAAAAAATAGTAATAAAAATGGAAGGTGGAAATATTTTCATTCAACAAGGAATAAATTATTATTATACAACACTCTCTGGAATGTATTTTGGTGAACTATGCAGTTTTGGAACAGCGATTATTCAGTGAATCTCTTCGACTGTTTTGTGAAGTCTAGAATGGCCTCGCATGCTTACCAGTCACTGTGCCCAAAGGTAGGTGCACCTACGTATAGCACATTTGAAGTTGTTAAATTTAATCTAATGATGCACCACAGCGTTTCTAGAGCTATCTTTCTTAATGTGGAAAACGTTAGACATGATATATAAAAGTGTTCTGTTGTTTAATCTCCTCCGGAATACGAGCAAAGCTGGAAGGTTTGCCAAATCGGCTCTGTATAAGTAATACTTCGAAGATAGAATACGACTGTGCTACTCAGTAATTAAAACTTTGAAACGTCTGTTATGACATTAGGTAATTTTTTAGGATGTCAATAGGTGATTAAAATCCGTGGAATTTCTCAGAGAAGGTATCTCGAACTCTAGCATCAGCATTTACCTTTAAAGTATAGTTCCTACTATAAATGCTGCAAATATTGAATGCTGGTCCGTCCAGCGCAGCTTTTGCTGGTGCATCAGCTGTTTCGTTGGTAAATAGATCTATATGCCTAGATAATCATAGTAATCTAACATAAGTTATGTGACCTGGTACTAGGGAAATAAACTCACAATACTTTCGGTTCACCAGATGCCGTGAGCCCGCTGCACACGGATAACGAGTCTTATAGCGACAGAATTCGTTGATGTAGTCAGTTTACGAAGGTCCAGAACTAGGACTGAAACTCCGCAATAAATATGGGTGGGAAATATGTGATTCGGGCGGAAAACGACCAATTGATAACAGGGCAGAATATACCAATACGACTGTTTTTATCTCTATGCGATGCGTCGGTCGCCATGATGACATTTCCTTACATTCTTAGCAGGTAGTCCTACAGAGTGATGTGCAGTAGAATCGAGAAGAATAAGCAAGAGCTGAGCAAGAACGAGAAGAACAAAAACAAGGTTGAAGGTTCAGCTTAGGAAACAAGAGAGAAAAGAAGGTTTCGGTTGCTTTGACAACAAGCTATGTTTCGGTGAATTGCGATTGTATTTCGAACGTCTGTAGCTTTACATTGCTCTATCTTCGCTCATTTCTTTTCTCAACAGTCCGGCTGCGCTCGCTCCTAACACAAACGAATTGCGCGTTTCAGAGGAATGTGAAAGTGATTCAGATATGCTTTTTATTCGGATAGGCAGTAGTTACTGTAGTTAGTCTCGCATGAAGTACAATTTATAATTAAGAGCAACAAGCTCAAATCACTGCAGATATAGCGGTACATTATAATGCTGATATGCTTAGCAGGAGGGAAAAAACTTTCAATAACATTTTGTTAATATGTCAGTTATTCTTCTGAACTTCACTCGGTTAGCCCAACTTAGAGAGCAACGTCAGCAGGCTGCCAAGCTACCGATTGCATACGCTTTTTTTATTGGTAATCAAGACCTGCTTGGCTTCTGTCATTACGACACACAAGTGAAGAGCTGGAATCTCAAGAATTATGAATATGGGCGCAGGCGTTATCACGAAGCTCGCCATAACCGCCCATACGTACAGTTCGTGACCAGAAAAGGTGAAACTTATGCATATGGGTGCCTGTACTTGCAGAGGCCCCAGCAAAAACAATATTTAGAGCACTTGGCTAACGGCGCTGGCGCAGGGTACTCCCGCAGGCGGAAGAAAATAACAAGAGAGCAAAAAAACCTATACATGTCAAGCGAAGCCTGGGTATACCGTAATGTATATTAGAGATAATAAAGCAGCACCGGTCAACCTCGGGCGCAGACGCACCGCTACTCGGCCCAGAGCTAGTTATCTACACGTAGCTGAGGGATCAGCGACTCGTGGAAAGCTTATCTGAAGCCAGACTCGCCAAAGACCAACGTTTTTAGGTCAGGTCTAGTGAAATTCGCTTGCGGGAGAAATCTTTCGCTATGCTGGCTGTGCAGTTAATGGGACGTGTCCAACTTATGGCAACGCCATTGTTCCGCACTGGACTAACAGCTTTAGAACCTTGGGCAGATTTTGGCAACCAATTTACCCCTTTTTCAATTATTCGTTAGTTGTTTGCTTGCTTGTGCATATATGCGTGAGTGAGCGTAGTTCTGCGCTTGGGTTCTATGTACTTCCTACGCGTGACCAAACATATGACCTTAGACGCATTGGCATAGACGTATGCCACCTTGTGAGGGCACAAATTCGTACTGAATTGCACGTAGCTCATTGCAATGAAGAGTTTGAATTTCTGTGCAGTACTTGTTTTCGCCTATCGATGGTTAAGATTGTGTAAAACATTTATCCGCCTTTCCATCCCTCAAACACACTAACAGGAAATTTTCAAAAGAATGGCAGGCAAAGAATATGCATAAATATAATGAAAGTACTGTGCGCGTGCGCCAGCACCATAGCATTCCATTAAATTGGTAGACAGTATGATTACATTAACAGTATGAGAAATGACGAAAAAGAACAAATATTTTACAGAAAGAATGAAGCACAGCCACCCAGCAGCGAAACTCTCCATGTCGTACCTGCATCAAGCATGCACAATGGTGAATGAATCTTGCGTGAATTATTCTCATGTTGTATATTTCAAGTTTACCTTATTATGTCGCTTTCTTCAATCAAAAATTCTTAGCTAGCACATGAAAAAAAGCGAAGGTGCCAGAAAGGGAGGCGAGGTGGATGGGCTGTAATAACAGCATCTGGTTATTACAGTACACAAATGTGCAAAACTGAAACAACCAGCTGCTTTTGCAAGGTCCACAATTAAGGGACGGACTTTAAAGACTCAGTTTTCATCTCACTACTGGCATTAAGCCTCAAACTATCAAACAAAGCTAATAGAAAACCAACAACTTTAATGTTATTTCTTAGAGCTCCAGTTACTACGTTTCTAAGTAACGAGGTCTCATTTTCAAGGAATCAGCTACGTGGGACATTCAGGAGTTCCTCACGTTTTGCTGATACAACTAAATTTAGAGCCTTGTTAGCACGTAAAGCTTTGATCTAGGAGAAATCGGCAACAGGCGACAACGGTGTTCAGCGTGCGACGCATTCCCAGCATTTCACAGCCGTCACTGGGGGAGAAGTGTGTTGCACAATTTTGCCTAAAAGACAGTGTAGCGAGGACGTGAAGCCAACGACAATATGCCAAGTGGGTGCGCTGTCAGACACATTGCAGTTCCTCTACGCAAAACTTTCTCAGTCAATAAGGAAGGCAGCGTGGTAGCCGTTGCATCAGCGTCCCATTCATTCAAGGTGTGCGGGGAGCCCACTGCGAGCCAAGCTGGGACACCTCATCGCCTGCGGCACGCACCCCAAACAAGCGGGACGTTTTTACCTTACTCTTTCCTGTGCCTTCCTTCAATTCTCCCCCAACTCTCCTTCTTTTTTCCCTCAACATCCTTCGGCCGCTATTCCGTTGGTACGCGCACCCAATGGTGTCTGTAGAGGTGAGGCGAGAATTTGCAGAGGCATATGTTCTGCGCTTCCTTGGACGTTGCGCTTATCGCGTCCAATCATGGAAAGGCTGGCATTTAGAGAAGGTCCTTCCTACCGAATTCCCACATTTCTTCCAGCAGGCCTCGCGTTTCTTTTGTTATCACAGCTGAAAAGTGCAGCGGAACTTTTCCTCGTTGCAGCTTTGTTATTTCGCAATTAGTTCGATGTAGGTAGATTATATACTGAGTGGGATACCTGTGCTACTCCACGTCTTTCTGTTCTACAGGGAGGGGGGGGGAAGCTCTCCTTTTTGTCTAACTATGCTTCTTCTCTCCCTAGAGATAATCAAAGTAGACAATCCAACTCCGTAATCTGAGTTGCAATTCGTCCCTTGAGTTACTCAGCAATGCAATGTCATCGGCGAAGCGCAGGCTACTAGGGTACTCTCTATTAACTCTTATCCCTAACTGTTCCCAATGTAGGCTTCTGAAAACCTCCTGTAAGCACGGGGTAAATGCCATTCGGGAGATTGTGTCACCCTGCCTTACACCCTTTTTGTTTGGTATTCTGTTGATTTCTTTATGAAGCACTATGGTAGCAATTGATCCCCTGTAGATTTCTTCCAGAATGTTTATATATACTTCATCTACGGCCTGATTCCACAGTGTCTGCATGACAGCTGATATTTCTAATGAATCAAACGCCTTCTCGTAATCTATGAAGGCTATGTATAATGGTTGGTTATATTCTGAGCATTTCTCTATTACCGAATGTGGTCAATTGTTGAGTAGCCTGTTCGAAATCCTGCTTGTTCCTTTGGTTGATTGAATTCTAATGTTGTGTTAATTATGTTAGCACTGACCTTTGTAAATAGCTTGTATACTACGGAGAGCAAGGTGATCGGCCTGTAATTCTTCATGTCTGTCATCTCCTTTCTGATATAACAAGATGATGTTAGCATTCTTCCAAGATTCTCGTACTTCTTCTCGTCAGGAGGCAGCTCGTAAACAGGGTGGCTAGTTTTTCCAACACAATCTGTCCTCCATCTTTCAGCAGATCTGATGTTACCCGATCCTCACCAGCAGCTTTGTCTCTTTGCATGCTCCCTAATGCTTTTCTGACTTCTTCTATCATTACTGGTGGGGTGTCATCTGGGTCACTGCTAGTTTTTATAGTATTAAGGTCGTGGTTGTCTCGGCTACTGTACAGATCTCTCTAAAAATCCTCCCCTATTTTAACTATCCTATCCATATTGGTAGTTATTTTGCCTTCTTTGTCCCTTAGTGCATACATCCGACTTTTGTCTATCCCAAGTTTCCTCTTCACTGCTTTGACGCTTCCTCCATTTTTCAGAGCGTGTTCAATTCTCTCCATGTTATACCTTCTTACATCGCATACCTTACGCCTATTAATCAAATTTGAAAGCTCTGCTAGTTCTATTTTTTCTGTTGTACTTGAGACTTTCATGATTTGACGTTTCCTAATGAGATTATTCGTTTCCTGGGAAAGCTTGCCAGTGTCGTGTCTAACTACCCTGCCTCCAACTTCCACTGCACACTCTGTAATGATACTCGTCAGATTATCATTCATTGTATCTACGCTAAGATTCGCTTCCTCACTAAGAGCCGAGTACCTGTTCTGCAGCGACACTCTGAATTCCTGTACTTTCCCTCTCAGTGCTAGCTCATTCATTGGCTTCTTGCGTATCAGTTTCTGTCGTTCCTTCTTCAAGTCTAGGCGAATTCGAGACCATAACATTCTATGGTCACTGCATCGTACCTTGCCAACCACCTCCACATCCTGCACGATTCCTGGGTGTGCACTCATTAGAAAGTATATTTCGTTTTTATTTTCGCCATTAGGGCTCCTCCATGTCCACTTGCGGTTTTCTCGTTTTCGATGGAAGGTATTAAAAATCCGTAAATTATTGCGTTCTGCGAATTGTACTAGTAGCTCTCCTCTGTCGTTTCAAGTACCGATTCTATAATCTCCTACTGCCTGGTCTCCAGCCTGTTTCTTCCCTACCTTTGCATTAAAGTCGCCCATCACGATAGTATACTGTGTTTTTACCTTACTCATTGCCGATTCCGCGTCTTCATAGAAGCTTTCAACTGAAGCGTCATCATGGCTGGATGTAGGCGAGTAAGCCTGTACCACCTTCATCTTGTATCTTTTGTTCAGTTTAATTACGATACCTACCACCCTTTCATTAATGCTATAGTATTCCTCTATGTTGCCAGCTATGTTTCGGTGAATTAGGAACCCCACTCGCAGTTCTCTTCTGCCTGCTAAGCCCTGATAGCAAAGGACGTGCCCATTCTGTAGCACGGTATAGGCCTCATCTGTCCTCCTAACCTCACTGAGCCCTATTATATCCCATTTAACACCCTCTAGCTCCTTGAATAGTATAGCAGCTAGACTTCCCTCACTAGATAAGGTTCTAGCGTTAAACGTTGCCAAGTTCAGGTTCCAATGGCGGCCTGTCCGGATCCAGAGATTCTTAGCACCCTCTGCTGCGTTGCAGATCTGACCACCGCCGTGGTCAGTTGCTTCGCAGCTGCTGGGGACTGAGGGCCGTGAGTTATTTGACGTTTGCATGTGGGAGGTAGTGGCCAGATACTGCACCAGGGTGGCCAATCCTTTGTGGTGAGGGAGTGCGCTCCCGGCGGTGGTTACCGGTGAGGCCGCACCCCAGGCCTCTTAATGCGGTTCCATCACCACGCGGATTTTTTTATCCGGTTGGGAACTGCGCGGCACCAGGATTTGAACCACGGACCTTTTGCATGCGAGGCGGATGCTCTAACCACTACGCCATCGCCGCATGGCCACTGCATTACTTTCTTGTAAATACTTCTAGTTTTTGCTGCCTTGCCAAAATTTATATGTGAATTGTGTATGAAATTCGCTCCGCAAGGGCTTTTTGTAAACGTATCTTTAATAATTTTCCCACATTTCTAGATAAATTGTACGTATGTTGTTTACCAGTTTTTTTTTTCTTTCAGTGAGTTTTTCCCCCTTGCGTATTCCCTATTGACGTCTATATGCACTCATGATTAAACACCACTATTTTCCTTGATTTTGTGTGAAATATCTGGTGTTCATTGTAAAAATGTATCTTGCCCCCCTCCCCAGATGTTATGCCTTTGGGCCTTTAGGGTAAATAAAAATTTAAAAATAAAAACTTTATTAAGGAAGTAAAGAGAGGAAAGAGGACCCTAACCTTAGCAGGGGCTTGCAGATAAGTTTTTTTAGCAGTATGTAGGTGTCATTATGATTCTGCCTCCCTACAAGAAACAAATGTCACTCCAGGCTTAAGGTGTTTCAACAAAACGACTATTGAACTGCGAACCAACCACGAGCGAGAAAAGTAAACACTTTCGTGCAATCCTTGGGCTCCTTAAAAAAAAGGCTAAGAGATGCGTTGATTTTGTGGTTGTCCGCCTCAGTTTACAGCTCACAAACAGAGTAGGGCTCGCTGAATATATTTGAATGCGTTACATTGACTAAAAGTTTATCCCTTCTATTTTCCTATCTGCGTTCCTTCCTGGTTTTAGACGAATCGTTACGCAACAGCCCATTCGCACTGCATACCTAAATTCTCCTCAAACCAACAAAAAATAAGAACACTCCGTGTCGACGCAGAATGAACGTGCTGAAACTGCCGAAGTTTCAAGTATTTGTTCTTTCATATATTTTACCCGCAGAAAGCGCGTCGTATGTAGTGAGAACTGTGTGGTGTCACTTCTTTCCCGGCCCTCTTTTTTGCCTCTTCTCTATTTAACCCCAGGGCTGTTCGCGTCATAAATGATGTCCTATCGGCGGCCCATTAACGAAATGCCTCAAGCGAGCGTCACGTGAGAAAGACCGCAGGAGTGCCGGGCGAGTAATGGGGCGAGGGGGTAGATGGCCTTCCATCCCTGCTTTACTTCTCACCCCCGTAGCCCGCGGGCAAAGTTCAAACCTGCCGCAACGAGCCACGTTAAAACGGCGCCAATCATCGATCGCAAACAGCACCGACGCGGGAGGTACGATGACCGAGCAAGGGAATGAGCATGCACGAGTGCCAATGTGTCGAAAAAAAGTGTAGAAAACTACGATTGAAGTTTGTAATAGTCTGCCATATGCAGCATTTTCTCCACTATAGATCGCTTACTCATATATCCTGTCTGAAACCACGACGAAGTATTTTGGTATACGTATACACTTGCTTTATTTTCACTTTTTTATTTTATATTATTGGCAGACCTTAAAACAAACAGAATAGGACTAAGGATTATAAATCGAGTATGAATGAAAACCAGAAGTGTTGCTGTGCAGTGTAGTAAAGGAAAGGCCCGCAAAACATTTTTGAACTGGACCACAGGCAGGACGCACCTTCCCAGCCACGCATAGGAATAGCACCACACTATGACGCTGCCTCCTCATGGCATTTTTCATAGCCTTGGCTGTAGTGCACATCCAACCTCGTCCATAGGGAGTGCCTAACCTTTCCGAAGTGACACGGAGATATCTTATTGTCAGCCAAAATCCTTCTCACTGCACATCTTTTTTCAGCCTCCTCCGTGTTACTGGAACAGAGTGCACAGCACTCATCCACGCTGTGCTCCATATCTCTTCCCTGCCCCGACTGGCAGTCCCTTCGGCACACATTATATAGACCAAGGCGTGGTGACGCTTACACCAAAAAGCTAGTGCCATTTTTTGACACGTCAGTTCCACCAACGCCCGCAGTGAGCAATGTCCATTGTCGTTACGTGACGTTTCAATTTCGTCAATGCCCGCAATAGACATCACGCGTGCGTGCCTTTCGTATTTTCCGCCCTTTGGAAAGCAAGTAGGGGGTTACAATGTTAGATGCTTCAAGAAGGACACGGACGAGGAAGAAAGAAAAAAAAGCAGCCTCACTCATAGGCCAGCAAAAAATTTAGAGCTCACTGAGACTCGCTCATGAAACATACATCGCTTTTACGACCAACTTAGGCTCTGACTTACTAAAAGGGTCCTCGGTCAGACTCACTCACACTCAAACTCTCAATTCTATCTGGGTCTTAGTGACTCGACTAATGAGCTCGTTAGCGTACTATTTAGCTGTTCTGCCCAAGGTGTAAATGCTTCTTAACACCAATATCTCACATAATGAGTGCTTTTGATCTCGTATCTTTTAAATAAGGGTTATCAGTTGTTGAAATCCAGTAAAAATCATGTTTATTGTAAGCGTTGACTCACACGAGGTGGTTTAAAAAGAGCTTCTCTTAAAAAAAGAAAAGAGGTAGGGGTTATGCCATCTCACGTCCTCCCCTCCCCCTCCATAACAAGCGTCTGTTCAGTTAATAATGAGCTGGTGTATGAATACAACTGCGTTGATCTGTTTGCGCGTGTATACATAGATACTACAAACGTGAGCCGACTCAAAGCTAATAGCAATGTTGAAGTGGAGTAGGTACGACTAGAGGTCGTCAAAATAATGTGGAGCTCACTCAGGGCCACTCATGAAATATACCTCGTTGCTATAGGGCTATCTCAGACTCACACTCATTGAAGTTTTCATCAATCGGACTCAGACACACTAAATTTTTCTCAGTCGAAGTCAGTCGGACCCAAACTCAAGAACATATTACTCATCCGGAATCACACAGACTTGGACTCATGACTTGATCTGAGTCTGAGAAGCATGATGTAAAAGTAGTTCTTCGCAAACCACCATTTTTCTTCCCTTTCATGTTAAAAGGTAGAATTCGTAATATTACTACTTACTACTACTTCTGGCAGTCACTAGCTCATAATCACGGTACAACGTAATGACACTTGTTTTATATACGGAGATGTGTACATTACTGAGAGCAGACCTTTATGAGCAAAGCTTTCTCCTGTCTCACTCTTTTAAAAGTCAGCCCTAGGTGATCAATTGGTCTAAACATGTATTTTTCCGTCAGCCATCGCCAGCTTCTAGTTTATAGTTTGTGTTTGTATCATACAGAAAATAATAAAGCTGTAGCCATGACTCGGTCTCTTCGGGGTAATCTTCACACGTGTCACGCTACTGAACTGTGCTGTCGGTCGAAGCTTGATGGTAATGTGGCGTATTGGGAGAGTCATACAGAACAATAACTAAAATTTAAAAAAAATTTCTCTAAGACTCTTTTTTTTCTACGCTTCAGTGCGCTTAAAAAAATAACGTTTTTGACGCGTCAGGCTACATCATCCAAGAATTCATCGTAGCATTCACGTTTTGTAAAGCGTGCTTCACTTTGTGCGTTACGGTAAAACAAGAAGCCACCTTTACAAGACTACGACAATTTGTTATTCGTGATAGTGTGTCTGAGAAAAATTGTTAAGCGTGTGAGGGTGCTTTATAGCTAACATTTAAATTACTCATAACGTTCCTAAACTGCGCAGAATCTAATGACCTAAAAACTAGAACAAAAGGTGCATGAGAGAAGACAGGAGGAAAAGACAAAAAAGTGAATAATTAGATGCAGTGGCCTGTTGGCAACCATATATACAAGCAAGAGAGAGAGAAAGAAAAGAGAAGACTGTACTGCAAGCGTCCTATTTATCCAATGACTATTTCACTACTACTGCCTCAGATGAACTGCAAGGGATGTTTGTATTTCTCGACATGTATTTGAAGGTCAATCCTGATGCCAACATTGTTGTCTGAGATAGCGTGAGCACAATACATTAAGGAAGAAGTGAGTTATTTTCCACAAGAGCTCACTATGCTCTTACAAAACAAAAAAGGCGGAGATATCAACACGAACGAAAGAGATGTAGTCGCAACAAAATTGATCCAGGAAATCGCCGAAGTGCCGAAAACAGCCGCACGCACTGAGGACACCACCGGCTTTTTAGGCGTCACCAAAAAGCATTCTCTGTACCCAGAACTGTCTCTGTGTGAAAACCACAACATAAGGGAGAACAACGGCGCTGCGTGTTAACGCCCTGGCCAAACGGAACCGAGTAGGACGCGAAAGCGGCTTTCAGGAAACAAGCGGGTGGCCGTTTTGCAAAGAGCGACGGCGCACACTACCACCGTCGGTATAGCCAGCCTCGAGGTGGGGTGGCAGCGGCGGTTTTCCATTAAGGGTGTGCTCTTGATTGATTCGAACACGTCACGTGGGCCCCGTACTAACAGTCACCGCCACCACGCCGGCCCCGCTATTACACATGAGGGACGGCTATGCTAACGTGGGCAAAAATGTGCCCGAGCAGACTACAGCGGCCGGGCGTCATCTATCACCTTCTCGTGCACCAGCAGAACTACGAGAAAAGGGGACCGTTAAAAAAATGCCGCCATATCCACGAAGTGAATGATGATGAGTGGGCGAAGCTCCGGAGGTAAACCTGGTAAACCATGAATCCTCCGTACATTTTGCCCACTCGATTTTATTGCAACGCTCCCCCTAGCGTACGTCGCCGCACTATATCGAACGATGACACGCGCCATATGTGGCATCATTCCTATTTTATAACACCTCGCATCTTTCATAATCAACTACACGTACCGCCGTCTAGTTTATAACATCTTGCATCTTTTGAACGGACGGACGGACGGACGGACGGACGGATGGACGGACGGACGGACGGACGGACGGACGGACGAATGGACGGATGGACGGACGGACGGACGGATGGACGGATGGATGGATGGATGGATGGATGGATGGATGGATGGATGGATGGACGGATGGATGGATGGATGGATGGATGGATGGATGGATGGATGGATGGATGGATGGATGGATGGATGGATGGATGGATGGATGGATGGATGAATGGATGGATGGATGGATGGATGGACGGACGGACGGACGGATGGACGGATGGACGGATGGATATGGCTGTACCCTTTAGATCGGGCGGTGGCTAGCGTAATACTTAGAACTGAACGAGAGGTGGCTACATACAGGGGACGCACAGCCCACGCCTTAAGGAGCTTCGCTCCTAAAAAATAAAGTCACCGTTCTTCCAAAAGTGCGAATCAATGAGTGCATTAGCAACACATTGTATTGTCACGCGAAGAATGGCAAGCAAATCTAAACGTGCAACGCATGACTCCAGCACAAATGAAGCAATAAATGATTGCACGAATGTTAATAAGGGACTATTATTTCGCTTATAAATAAAAAACCCTAGCAGAACACACACAAAACGAGAGCGAACTAACAACGTTCCCAGCTCGATACTTAGCGCACCGCTAAAACAAAATCAACGCACGAAACGTACTCACGAGTGCAGATGAGCACGAACTAACAACTTTCGCAGCTGTTACTTCGCTGCGTCTGAAAAGCGCGCTATTTACGCAAACGGAGACTGTGCAGTGAGCGAAGTGACCTTCGTGCGTTTGGTAACTACAACGCAATTGTTCGGTGGTAGTTCAAGGCGTACAATTTTCCCCCACCGCATGAACGCGCGCATGCACGGCCGTTTACTTCCCACGAGAAAAATTACGCGTGGGAGATGAACGCATGAGCATGCGTTGTGACCAGCGGGTGCCTAGTGTTGTGCCTTTTGCGCCATCTTACTGGTAATGTTGAAAACACGCTCATATTTACCCCGAAATAAACACCGCCAATATATATATATATATATATATATATATATATATATATATATATATATATATATATGATGAATGTAGTGGGTCATGCAAATCTCGGCACACACACTGTCAGCGCTAAGCACGAGATGCTCGGCCCGGACTGTCGCTGATTTTGCTAGCTAGGCCTACGCTCCTACCTGGTCTCGGATAACAGTTTTGACTGTCTCCGTTCTATATTATAATTGGTGGAGTTTGCTGGGTCTCCTTGCAATCCTGGAGTTGCGAAGCCGGACTCTACCTGCTGTCATGACCACTGCATCTGCCACAAGCCCTCCTCCTATGGCTTCCCAGGCCATCGTGTGCTCCGGCGCGGTCCGTCAGCGGGATCCTCCCATATTCAGCGGCACTGACGACCACGACGTCGACGACTGGCTGGCTACTTAGGAACTCGTGAGTGTCTTGAACAAATGTTCTCGCCCGATCTTCCCACGCACCTTCGTCGCCTGCAACAGGTTCTACGCTGCCTCTCTGCAGCAGGCCTCCAACTCAACTTGAAGAAGTGTCACTTTGGAGCGCGCAAGCTGACCATTCTCGGACACGTCGTGTCGAAGGATGGCGTTCTTCCTGACCCCGCTAAGCTACGTGCTGTTCGCGAGTTCCCGAGGCCCGCATCTCTCAAGCAGCTGCGTAGTTTCATTGGGCTTTGCTCATACTTCCGCCGCTTCGTGTGAGATTTCGCCTCGATCATGGCGCCTCTGACAGACCTACTTCAGGGAGACCGCAATCTATCTGCGTGGTCTCCAGCTTGCGACAGTGCCTTTGCGAAGCTCCGTGAACTGCTTACAACACCACCCATACTGCCTCAATTCAATTCAAGCGCTCCCACAGAAATCCACACAGATGCTAGTGGTGTCGGTTTTGGCGCTGTACTCGCCCAACGAAAGCCTGGTTACCAAGAATATGTTGTTGCGTACGCGAGCTGCACTATTACAAGAACAGAAGCAAATTATTCGGTAACTGAGAAAGAATGCCTAGCGATTATCTGGGCCATTACAAAATTTCGGCCTTATCCGTACGGCCGCCCTTTCGATGTTGTTACCGACCACCACGCGCTTTGCTGGTTATCCTCCCTCAAAGATCCTCAGGACGCTTGGCACGATAGGCTTTACGGCTCCAAGAGTACGACATCTGCGTCATTTATGGCTCAGGCCAGAAGCACGCCGATGCCGACGCTCTTTCGCGTTCGCCTGTTTCTACTGATATTGCGAGTGTCTCCATCCAAGACAACTTCCTTACACTATCAGGACCCATCAACATGGCTGCGGAGCAGCGCAAAGATTCGTGGATTGCGTCTCTGATGGATTACCTATCTGAAACACTCGCCCACCCGCCATCTCGAGCGCTACACCGACAAGCCTCTCACTTCGCCATCCGTGATGGAATACTTTATTGCCGCAACTACCACCCTGACGGTCGCAAATGGCTACTCGTCATACCCAGGCATCTCCGCGCCAGCATATGTGCTTCTTTCCATGCCGATCCGCAGTGTGCGCACGCCGGTTTGTTTAAAACCTATGCCAGGCTACGCTTTCGGTTTTATTGGCGCGGCATGTACACGTTCGTTCAAAAGTACATTCGATCTTGCACAGAGTGCCAACGCCGCAAGCACGATCCTAGCCGTCCTACAGCACCAATGCAGCCGTTACCGTGCCCAGTGCGACCATTCGACCGGGTTGGAATAGACCTTTATGGTCCTCTACTATATACACCAGCTGGGAATCGCTGGATTATTGTAGCGATCGACCATCTCACGAGATATGCAGAAACGGCCGCTCTACCAGCCGCGACGGCACGTGACGTTGCGTATTTCTTGCTGCAACGTTTTGTTCTGCGTCACGGCGCTGCACGTGAGCTTTTGAGCGACCGAGGCCGCGTCTTTCTCGCGGATGTTATTCGAGAACTTCTTGCAGAATGCCATGTAATTCACCGCTGTACTACCGCATATCGCCCACAAACAAATGGCTTGACCGAGCGTTTCAACCGTACTCTTGGCGACATGCTTTCTATGTATGTCGCCTCCGACCACACCAACTGGGATCTTATCCTTCCTTACGTAACGTACGCTTACAACACGGCACCTCAAGCGACGACAGGCTTTTCTCCATTCTTTTTACTTTATGGTCGAGAACCATCATCTCCAATTGACACTATTCTCCCCTACTGACCCGACTCATCCGAAGGCACACCAGTTTCCGAAGCCGCGCGGTATGCGGAAGAATGTCGGCAATTAGCTCACACCCTTACAACACAAGAACAAGGGCTACAGAAATTTCGTCACGACGATTGACGGTCCAACTACCAATTTTCGCCCAACTCTCTTGTTTGGCTGTGGGTGCCCCCCAGTGCTGCTCCTGGTACATCTACAAAGTTTGTCAGCAGGTACCATGGACCTTATCGCGTCATAGAACAAACTTCCGCTGTTAACTACCTCATCGAACCTCTCACGGCCACTGTGGACCTGCGTCGCCGAGGCCGCGAAATCGTACATGTGAATCGCCTCAAACCATATCACGAACCACTTGTCCTCACGACACCTTAGAACACTTACTTGGCACCATCTTCAGCGAGGGGGAAATATTTAATGATGAATGTAGTGGGTCATGCAAATCTCGGCACACACACTGTCAGTGCTAAGCACGAGACGCTCGGCCCGGACTGTCGCTGATTTTGCTAGCTAGGCCTACGCTCCTACTTGGTCTCGGATAACAGTTTTGACTGTCTGCGTTCTATATTATAATATATATATATATATATATATATATATATATATATATATATATATATATATATATATATGTGTGTGTGTGTGTGTGTGTGTGTGTGTGTGTGTGTGTGTGTGTGTGTGTGTGTGTGTGTGTGTGTGTTCTGACGGATGGATGCTTTTTTGCCCCACTCATCATCATTCACTCCGCGAATATGCTGTAATTTTTTTTGGAAGCTGATTTCAGACTGTATACAGAATTCCATTAATTAAGCCATTCATAAACTAAATTAGAGCTGGCTACATACATGAGGGTGACAGACCCACGGCCTAAGGAACTTCGCCGCTAATATGGCGGGACGCACAGGACGCACCATGTTCTGGTGTATATGCTCGTAAAATTCTAAAAGACATCACCGACCATCATCGAAAGCAAACTAAAGAAAACACGCACATGAGTACAGCTTTGCATAGAAGGGCATGTTTCGGGCTCTCGATTTGTGTGCCAATTCAGTTACGACGTTCCTGGTGGCCAGCAGGTGCAGCCATAAGGGAAGCGCTCGTAGTAATGGATCATTGATTGAGCAATCACGTGGACGCCTCCTCTATAACAGTTTCTCGATTGAACAATCAGGAGGACTGGAGAGTAGCAGGACACAGTCTCCGCGTAAATGCCTCCAATTACCGCTGCTAAAGTAACGAGCTTGGTGTGCCTCTCCACGACTCAGTCTCGGCACACAACAACCGCCCACCTCCTTACTACTACTCTTAACGCAGTGCAATTTAGAGAAAGCAAAGAACGCATTAGCCCATACATGTGCTTAATGTTGTGCAGCTTCATAGGGTGCGAGGTAATCACTAAAAAATAGAGTGGAAATGAATGGTAAAAATGGCCAGGTCGAGTCGTACGCGCAGGAGGACCAAACAAGGACACATGAAAGTCAAACGCTGGGTGTGAGAAGAAACAAAGTGCATTCGTGTTAGGCTTGAGTGGATAACCACATTCGTCGGCGTTGCGTGCCACGATCCACGGCAGGCTGCGCGAGAGACGCGCACAGCGTTGTCACGCATCGCTGCTCAGAGGGTGGTCAGATGCGGGTTAGAGAAGTTGAGACCAACCAATACGTGACGTGCACTATTCGCTCGAGCAGTTGCAATAGGAATTAGGCGTAAATATTTCTGGCCACAGGAACGACCTTCGGGCAACTCATGCAAGATTATTTGCGCATGCTAAGGCTTTTCATTAGAAAACCTAAGAAGAAAAAAATGAGTGCCAAGGTGGACGCAATGGGGACCCAAGCTAACAACATAACAGAGACTATTCATAGAATACAAATAACCATTAAACCCGTAAGAGTGGAAGAGTGTGGAGGCTAGCCAGAAAGTGTAAAGCACAGTCGAGAGAGCCAGAGGGAGAGAGGGTTGCTCAGTGGGATGAATCGTGTATCTCAAATGGGGGAGTCCTTAATTAGGTGTCATTTCCGCTCACGCAAAACGTGAATGTTTTTGGTCGCTTCATCAATTTCTTTGCCTAATACTCCCTGATTTCTAGCAGCTTGTGGCGATGATTATGACATGTGTTCTCCTAAGACACAAAGGCATGTCAGGCCAAAGAGCTGCAAGCACAATCAAAAACCTATCAATAAATTTATGAATGAATGGCGACTGGTATAGGTGTAATGTGGCTGTATTTGGGCCTAAAAAGCCACGCGCTTTGCGTTGCACAAGAAGTGTATATTAATATTATGACAACGTGATTTGATTTGCAATGTCCCCTTAAAACAAAAATTCTTGTAAAAATATCATCTTATAAATAGTTAAGTGTTAGTAATGCTATTTCCTATCCATATCTTTTGAAGAAAAGTTTTTGAAGAAAACTGTCGCAAGGCTGCGGCCGTTTTGAAAGATGTAGTCAACCACAGGCATTCTTAAAAATATTAGTTGTTGCAGTAAAAACTCAAAAACCACAGTATCATAATCAAAGCTGCCTAGTGGCATGCGCCAAACATTTAGACCACTTGTGGTTGCACCTAAAGTTCACAAGCCTGTACCACTCCGCCTCCATCGATATGCGGTCAACAAGACCGGCATTTGACCCCACGTCTTTCGGGTAGGCAGCTGAAGACATTTTCGATAGAGTGTCGTACTCAGTGTTTTTCGCGCCTTGTGGTATATTGATCCTCAAGGAAACAAACAGAGCTGCTTTGCCTTCAACACTCTATCCATCGCGCTCCTTAGCAAAGTTATCATTGCTGGGCACAGTTAAGCTCTATGCGAGTCCCTTTCCTTCTTCCGTTCCTTCTCAATCCATGTGCGAAGAAGCTTGCTGTATACAGCTGAACCACCACTTCGATTATACCATTTCCTCTCGGGATGGGAAATGTCACGACAAAAGCGTGGGAGCATTGTGTGGGCGACGGCTGAAAGCAGTGAACAGATATGATTCAGTTGGACACATTCAAAGACACTGAGTACACGGTGAAGTGGCATGAGCTGGAGGAGAAGAGAGCACGCATTGACACCCACGCTACAGAGCTAGCGTTGTAAGAATATAAACGTTGCACCAGCGGCAGTTCTACTATCTACAAACATATTTAAACGCTGTTTCGACAAGCCGTGAAATAACCGCAAAAAGGGGAACTCTCAAACAGCGCTAGAACTAATAAAGCGCATGCTATTCTTGTGTACAGCCATGGCGCGCATGATCCAGTGACTATGGCGTGCCGTCGCCAGTATTTAGCTCGCGAGCTCGCGGGTTAGGTTCCCGCCCACCGCGATCAAGTGTTGAAGAGGCGCCAGAATACAAAGTCACGCTTGCGTGCTTAGTTTTTTTTTTGGCAGCGTGTTATTGAAAGTCAGGTGGTTGAAATAAAGCCGTTACTAATGCGTTCCCACTGCTTTCTTCATAGACGTTAAACATTCCATTAAGTATTTGCTTCTCCGTCGCAGTATCCTTGTGTTGCTTGCAACACAAGAAATTCATAAAATGCAAAAAAAATGTTTATCTGCAGCATGTGCATGGGCATGTAAGCCTATCACTTTTGGCTCCCCCCCCCCCCCCCCCCGCCTTTATTATCACCATGCGTGCAAATTGAAGAATAATGCCGTGCATCAAAAATGCCACACAATTTGGTGATGATCCCACGTCTTTCATCAGTCGCACGCACCACCAGCCGGACAACACAAAAATGTGCTTAGCCGCAGCAAGTGACTCAGTTCACTCTTGGCCTATGCCTTGCAAATTTGGCAGTCTGCTGCTTAGTATGCACACGCAACAGGCAAACAGAACTTGGAAATACGCGCATACTGCTATGCAGATCAGACCTTTAGTAAAGCTAACTTTATAGGTTTACACCACTGCGAAGTGCAGAAAGAAGACAAACCAGTTTAGAAATGCAGTGAGTGGTAAGCAGGGCGGGGACACTTAGAGAACTGAACTTTACATAAGTATATATTTTCGCTATGAAGCGAGCTTCTAAGAATGCTTTCGTCGGCAAAAAAAAAAAAAAGGTCTAGATGAGAAAGTGCACGCTTACGGTGTGGGCCAGAGTGCGCAGAAGTGGCCATTGAATGAATCAATCTTGAGCAAGGTTGCCACACACGTAGAGGCATCGGAATTGCCAAAAAGCTGTGGAGATAAGGAATAAGGTTAGTGAATGGCGGTTGAGCCGGCTGGGCTACCAGTGCTACCTCTCCGCGAAAATACGTGGGGCCCATAAATCATGAGTCCAGTGCTCGGGTCTCCTCCAGCACGGCCAGTATGTATAACAACTTGGAGAGATATAACGAGAAAATACAAACACGGCCGTATAGGAATAAATTGGCATGACTCTAAGATTCTAGACACTGAGTGAGTGTCTAGAATCTGAAAATAAGTGCAAAAAAGGGAGGGGAGGTGAGACATGGTTCGAAGTAAAAATGCTATCTTTTTGCTTCGGTGCCGACATGCTTGTGAATGAGAACGAATGGCTACTGTAACAGAAACACGGCAAAGGAGAGCGCCCGCGCAGATTGCGGAAACCTGGATGTATCACGTGTCGCTGGGATACAGTGAGGCGTTCGTAAGTTGTAACGGCGGGCGAGATGACCGAGTAGGTGGTGGATCTGGTAGAATACTGTAGCTGGTCTTGACGCCATATGGAGGGCAAGGTATGTGGATTTTTCGAAGTGCACTGCAAAAAGTTTAAATGAAAATTGCACTTTTTTACCGCAACTGCTTATAATAAAAATTGAAATTTTTTTATTATGCAGTTGCTGAATCAGCAGTTAGTGCTTTGTTGACGTCTTTATGTCCTTTGTAAGCGCAATTTTGTCGTTTTCTTATTCAACCAGAGTTTCTCAAGACATACCGAAGTAAGGACTAATATAGAAAAGAACTGCTGGGACGTCAACAAGTAAAAAAAAAAGCCTGGTATTCCACCTTACGAAGGGTGATCATATGGGTGAGATTTAAAGATAGAGATATATATGCAGAGAGAGGGAAACAAACATGCATGAATTCACATGCCTTGGAGTGAAAATATCGCAATTGGTCTAAAACCACCGGTCTAGCTTTGTTGCCTACAGTAATTTTAGCAAGGGACATTGAAGTTTCGTAACTGCACAAACAAAAGAAAAGACGGTTTCACAATAAAAAAACCCAAATACTTTTATTCTACCTGAGGTCTTCCTGCATTAGCAAGCATTTAGCAATGCAGAGTTTGTTTTATTTGCGTGGATATTGAGAATAAATACTTCCACCACCCATTTTCTTCAGATTTCGCACGCTTGAAAAGGACCCCAATTACCCAGATTCGCCGCAGTGGAGATCCGTATCAGAAGCGGCGTAGTAGAGCATGAGGTTCGTTTGGCTTTCGAAGTTCACGTCGCAATCAGAAATAGCTTGGTTTTATAACATCGCGACAAAACAGTGACTATTCTCGTAAGGCTTAGAGTTAACACGGAAGATATATGTGAAGATACCAGGAAAAGAAAACCAGTTGAGGAAAGGAGAGAAAATTGTTTTTTTAATTAAAAGTGGGCAATATAGCTTCGGGTTTTTATTTCTCTCTTTATTGGTTCCTAAGCATGTGCCTTGTTCTTCTTACCTCATTTCCGGTATCACACTTTTTTTCTATATTGCCATCTCACTTAAGGTGTCCCAGCGTCGTTTTCCACGTCGGCGCTCTTAAATTGCTAAGATGAATTTTGGCAGCACTTGTACCAGCTTCGGTTAATTAGTGAAACCAGGAAAAGAAGAACACATGAAGAAAAGAAAAGCATAACAAAACAAAATCAACCAGCCAGCTGGAGCATGAGTTTCTCTTCATAGTGGTGTGCCAAGGCTGCTCCTGCCTTAGCTTATCTGCCACAGTGGCTTTTACAATATTGCCACAGGCATGGAACGAGGTTTAGCCCTGCCAATGCGAGTATGTGCCATGGTGTGAAAGAAGAAGAAGACGGTTGGTGTGTGCTCGTGCTCTAACGTTCGGTTCGGCTCGACGTCCAGTGCTGCTCCTGTGAACAGACGTTGTGGTCGTTCTGTGATCGCGTGACATTTTCTGGTGGAGGTGCTGGGTAGTGTTGTATGCACTGCAATCAGCAGCAAGGTCCCGACACTAGCCACGACTTGGAAGAACCAGCTGACCTACGGCGTAGCAGGCGACAACTAGGCCTACCTCCTGAATTCGGACCATTTCCTCAACTCGGCAGTACTATGGCTAGTGCGGGAACGCAAACCCAAGAAACATCAACGCTGCCTCCTCCGTGGTTCTTCAACGTCCCGCGTACTCCGAAGCCGTTCCACGGTGACCCTTATGAGGACGTCGATGACTGGCTCGACGACTACAACCGTTGCGGCAGCGTCAACGAGTGGAACGAGCAGCGAAAGCTTCGGTACGTCTACTTTTATCTCGAAGACTCTGCGCGCACTTGGTTCGAAAACCATGAAGCCACTATGACAACCTGACCAGAGTTTTGCAACCAGTTGCGAAATACTTTCCGAAGCTCTGACCGAAAGGAGCAAGCGGAACGACTCCTCAATTCCCGGAACCAGCGTCCGAACGAGAGTGTTGCCATGTTCGTTGAGGACATGACGCGGCTGTTCAGGCGAGCCGACTCTTCAATGACGGAAGAAAAGAAGGTGCGCCTCCTAATGCGTGGAGTGAAGGAGCAGCTGTTCGCGGGACTAGTGCGGAACCCTCCCGGCACTGTAGAGGATTTCCTTCGCGAAGCCACGACAATGGAGAGAATGCTAAGGCAGCGTTCGTACCAGTATGAACGTCCTGGCAGTCTTTCGTCAGTGTCGTCGGCCCTACAAACACCTGACGTCACGACTGTAAAAGACCTGACGGAGCTCGTGCGCAGTATTGTGCGCGAGGAGCTGCAAAAGCTGCACGTGGTGTCTTCTCCGCCCCATGTTGCTGCTTTAACGGATGTCGTTCGCGAAGAGGTCCGGCAGCTGGTGCACCCCATGACGACTCTGCGTGCAGCCGAAGTTCAACCCATGACGGCCCCGCGTCCAGCCGAAGCTCCGCTATTAACGTACGCGGAAGCACTGCGTACTCCTGCACCGGCTGTTGGCTATCCGTCCCGTCCGCCCACCCTGCAGACGGCACCGTCGTTCTACTCGGGACCACCGCAGTACGGCAACCCACCCCTTACACGGAAATCCAGTGTATGGCGTGCTCCCGACAACCGGCCTCTTTGTTATCACTGTGGCGAACCAGGTCACATCTACCGTGAGTGCGCCTACAGGCGCATGGGTCTTCCCGGCTTTCGTCCGGATGCTCGTCGACCCAGAGATGGTGAGCGGCCCCGTGCTATCGCCGAATACTTGGCAAGCCAACGATCCTCGAACCTTCCGCGTCGCCAATCCCGCTCACCATCTCCACGGCGTTCCACGTCTCCTGGCCAACAATCAACCTTTGCGGACGTCCTTGCAGGAAGATCACCTAGATCCACAAGCCCGCGCCGGGGAAACTAAGAACAGCGACCTCTGGGGGTGAGGCCGCTGTTGATCGACCGTTACAAGACCCTCCCCCGATTTGCCTGCCGACATCCGACGACATTCTTTCACCGACGTGTGCCATCGACGACAAACAGGTCTCTGCTCGTATCTCTGTTCTTCTCGACAACCACCCGCTGACCGCTCTGGTAGATACGGGTGCCGATTATTCTGTTATAAGCGCTGACCTCGCTGCACAGCTAAGAAAGGTAACGACACCTTGGGGACATGGAACCAACCTCCGGACTGCGGGAGGTCACCTATTGACACCACTAGGAATGTGCACTGCCCGCCTCCGAATTCGTGAGTCGACGTACATTGTTTCCTTCGTTGTATTGCGCGAATGCTCCTAAAACCTGATTCTCGGAATGGATTTTCTCCGCGAGCATGGAGCCATTAACCTTCGCGACCTGCTCATAACGTTATCCAACGACCATACAGCCCTACGAAAGGATGCAGTTGCGCCGACCACAACACTTCGAATTGCTGACGACACCATCGTACTGCCGCCGTGAGCCAGTATGTTGGTAACGGTGGAGAGCGACTGTGACAACAAGAGTAGTGGCATCGCGGAAACTAACCTCTCGGTGCTCTTGGCTCGGCAGATTTGTGTCGCGCGTGCTATCGTCAAACTGAGACATCGGCGGACTCAGCTTCTGATCACGAATTTCGGCGGCCAGTACCAACACTTAGCAAAGCGAACAGCAATCGCGAACTTTGAAGCCATCGATGACGCAGAATGTTCCACTATCGCTCCGATTGCCACTGCTGCCGAAGGTAACTCTGATATAGCCAGTACGGTTGACGTGAATTGCCAGCTATCCTGTGCGCAGCAACACCAGATACGCATGATTTTACGTACGTATAGTGATTGCTTTGCGTCCACCTCCAAAATCAAGCAGACCCCAACCGTGAAGCACTGCATTATAACGGACCCTACCGAACGGCCTGTACGACAGCACGCCTACCGCGTGTCGCAAAAAGAACAACAGGCAATACGTTTTCAAGTGAAACAGATGCTCGACGACGACGTCATCCAACCCTCGAACAGTCCATGGGCGTCACCCGTCGTACTTGTTAAAAAGAAAGACGGCACTCTTCGATTTTGCGTCGATTACCGGAAGCTCAACAAAGTGACGAAGAGAGACGTCTACCCTCTCCCACGCATAGATGATTCACTGGATCGACTTCGACATGCCCGATATTTTTCCTCAATGGATTTACGCAGCGGCTACTGGCAGATCGAGGTCGATGAACGGGACAGGGAAAAAACAGCATTCATAACTCCCGATGGCCTCTACGAATTCAAAGTGTTACCATTTGGATTGTGCTCTGCACCGGCAACGTTCCAAAGGATGATGGACACCGTCCTGTCCGGTCTGAAGTGGGAATCCTGCCTCGTGTATTTAGACGACGTCGTTGTTTTTTCCAAAACATTTGAGCAACATTTACAACGACTTCAGTCTGTCTTCGTCGCTATTCGATCCGCAGGCCTATCTCTAAAACCGGAGAAGTGTCATTTCGGCTACGAAGAACTAAAGTTCCTCGGCCACCTTATCAGTCACGATGGCATTAGACCAGACCCAGAAAAGACCATGGCTGTTGCTGCATTTCCTCCACCTTCGAACAAACGGGATTTGCGCCGGTTTTTGGGTCTCTGCGCCTACTACAGGCGCTTTGTCCAGAGCTTTGCCAACATCGCTGAACCCCTTACCCGTTTAACGAAGGAGGATACTCCTTTTGTGTGGGGTCCAGAGCAGAGAGCCGCCTTTTCCCAGCTTCAGCAGTGCCTTCAGAGTGAACCCTTACTAGGGCACTTTGATGAAGATGCCACCACCGAACTTCACACTGACGCAAGCAACATCGGTCTTGGTGCAGTACTCGTCCAGTGGCAAGACGGCGCTGAACGTCCCATCGCTTATGCTAGCCGCATTTTGTCATCTGCGGAAACTAACTACTCGACCACGGAGAAGGAATGTCTTGCTGTTATTTGGGCGATAACAAAGTTCCGACCGTATCTGTATGGCCGTCCATTCAGAGTAGTTACGGACCATCATGCCCTCTGTTGGCAGGCCAATCTCAAGGACCCTTCAGGGCGCCTCGCGAGGTGGAGCTTACGCCTTCAAGAATTTGAGGTTACAGTCGTCTACAAGTCGGGCCGCAGGCACACTGATGCTGATTGCCTTTCGCGCGCACCCCTCGCGACGACATCAAGGGACGATGATACCGATGGCCATTTTCTTTGTGCAGTTAGTGAATCCGACTTGGCCCAACAACAGTGGAATGATTCAGAGATCCAACAACTTATCAAATACCTTCAAGGTCGCAGCTCGAGTCCACCATCGGCATTTGCACGTTCAGGGTCATTTTGTCTCCGCAACGACATCGTCTACAAAAAGAACTTCGAACCTTATGCGACTGAGTACCTCCTCGTCGTTCCACCAGGGCTACGTGCTGACATTTTATCTGCCTGCCACGACGAGCCTTCCTCCGGCCACCTAGGATTCGCACGCACCCTTGCCCGGATTCGGACTCGCTACTACTGGCCAAAGCTCACCCAGGATGTCAAGCATTACGTTAAAACATGCAATCATTGCCGGCGCCGTAAAGCCCCACCTGTGCGCCCTGCTGGTTTATTACAGCCTGTTGCACCCCCGTCACAACCGTTTGAACGAATCGGCATGGACTTGCTTGGGCCCTTCCCGAAGTCACATGATGGCAACCGCTGGATCGTAGTCGCTACTGACAATTTAACGAGGTACTGCGAAACGAAAGCCCTACAACGAGGCACCGCCAATGAGGTTGCGTATTTTTTTATCAACAACATCGTCCTCCGCCATGGAGCGCCAACAGTTCTTATCACTGACCGTGGAACAGCCTTTACAGCCCAATTGATGCAAGACGTCACGAGACTTAGTGGAACAGCTCATCGCAAAACAACCGCATACCATCCACAAACCAACGGTCTGACGGAGAGATTAAACAAGACGCTCGCTGACATGCTATCCATGTACGTCGACCGTAATCACAAGAACTGGGATGCAATTTTGCCATACGTAACGTTCGCTTACAACACTGCGGTTCAAGAGACTACGGGTTTCACTCCATTCCGGTTGCTTCACGGCCGAGAAGCAATTACGATGCTTGATGCCATGCTGTTGCCTGACACGACCGATATTACTACTGATGCGAACGACTTTATCCGGCTCGCCGACGCGGCCCGCCAGCTTGCACTCAAGCGGATCCGAAAACAACAACGAATCGACTCGCAGAGGTACAACTCCCGCCATCGCCATGTCATTTACCAACCCGGTGATCTGGTCTGGCTGTGGATACCCGTTCGCCAAAGGGGCCGCTCGGAAAAGTTACTTCACCGCTACTTCGGTCCCTATAGAGTACTACGGCGCCTCACAGATGTCAACTACGAAATTCTGCTTGAAGACACAGCTCAGCGATCTCGACGTTCCCAACAGGCCGACATCGTTCATGTGTCACGGATGAAGCCACACTACCCCCGAGCCACCTGACACTGCTTCTTCACGCGTCTTTGTGCGTGTACGCGACTACTTTAACTTTTAATCGGCATTGGTCATCGGGGTGGTACTTTTTTTTTTCGAAGGGGGGGTAGTGCCACAGGCATGGAACGAGGTTTAGCCCTGCCAATGCGAGTATGTGCCATGGTGTGAAAGAAGAAGAAGACGGTTGGTGTGTGCTCGTGCTCTAACGTTCGGTTCGGCTCGACGTCCAGTGCTGCTCCTGTGAACAGACGTTGTGGTCGTTCTGTGATCGCGTGACAATATGCTGCAACATTTTGTTTCATGCTTCTTTTTTACTGGTTCCCACTTAAAGCGCGACTCGGGCATTTTCTAAACTTTGAATTTTTTAGTTTTTTCTTCTTCCTCTTTACACCTTCTCGTTCTCTCATCTCCTTTCACCTCGCCATAGACATCGTAGCTTCTGAGGAGGAGCGATTTGGTTTTTAACCAGCCATGTGCGAACACCTCGTCTCAAGTCTGATTTCTGAAGTGTTTTTAAGTTGTTGCAAACAATTTTTCATGCCTTTCCTTCCCTTCAAGTTTTGTCTGTCTACCATTTTACCGATCGGTTTGGAGTATCGTGTCGACGTAACCAATTTTATTTTGTTCGTCGGGTCGTATTGAAGGCCTCGCTATGCAGGCTGACTCAGGGGCACGGTCTCTTTGCCCGATTGGAAGCATATAATATTTTCAATGTGGAATGTACATACTTTGTATCGCTTATGCATCAACCTCCCAATTCACCCTTATAGTCGAAGCTGTCGAGTTAGAAATGCTGAATCTTCTTCTTTTTCACCTTGATGTCCCTTGATCACGGAGACCCTCCCTTCCTCACTCATCCTTCTCTAATATCTTCACTTTTTTCTTCCCGTCTTAGGTGTGCGTCTAAACCAAACATTAAAAAAAATAAAAAAGCTCCGGCAGGTCATTTTAACTTCATTATCTGATGAAAAAATGCGATGAATTATACACGTTCACCCTGACGTGAAATTTAGAGCCGGCTAGTTAGCACACACAGACTAGTACCCTCGCTATTGGTACTCAGACAGCGCCCGGCCTATTACGTATGTGTGTATGTTGTGACTTGAATTTCATTGTTATCGAAATTCGTTGTCAACAAGGTGTTTACAAAAACAATAGCTAATAGAACTAAGACGACAACATAGTTTAATCAACCAAAGGGCCACGCAAGATGTCCTACAGGCTGTTCAACAATAGACCCTGTTCATACTATCAATCAGGCTGTCATTGGTTGTGTTTGCGTCACTTATTCTTAGTTGATTTTTTTTCTTAGTCTATTCACTGCTTTGCGTTTACTCCTGTGATAGTCCTGTAACTGAGCTTCAGTACGTGAAACTAAAAAAATAGATAAATAAATAGATAAATAAAAATACAAAATGCGTGGAATACAACCAACTCCTATATTTGATTTGGTCGAGATATCAGCAGTCCTGCAGATACTGCGAGGTCATCGACAAACTATATATCAAAATTCTGGAAAAAATCAACAGCGGATCCACAGCTACTATAGTCTTTAATAAAAAAAGCGACAGAATCCAAACAGGTCCCGATACAGTCTTTAATTTTGGGACCTCATTTTGAATACGGTACATATGTAACATTTTCGTATTTTTATAAATAAAAAATCTGAAAATTCTGAAAAAAGAAGTGTGTAAGGCAGAGACACCCGACTTCTCCATTGCTATTCAACGCGTGTTTACAGGAGAATTTCAGAGCATGATATTAGGAAGAGTTAAGGATAATAGTTATTGAAGAGTATCTCAGTAACCTGGGATTCAATAATGACATTTCATTGATGAGTAACTCAAGGGACAAATTTCAACAAATTATTACAAAACTGGACACGGAAAGCTGAAGATTAGGTAGGAAAATGAATATGCATAAAACTAAAGTATTGTGCATTAGTCTCGGCAGAGAACAGAGCTTTTCGATAGTTGGAGACGCTGGAAGTTGTAAAAGAATATGTCTACTTAAAACAAGTAGCAACGATGCAGCCGAATAATGAGAGAGAAATAACTAGAAATAGGGATTGAGTGGAGCACATTTTGCAAGCATTGTAAAATCATGAATGGTCGTCTACCATTATCCCTCAATAGCAAGGTATATACCAGCTGCATCTTACTGGTACTTACCTCCCAAGCAGAATCTGGAGGCTCACAAATAAGGTTCAACTTAAATTGAGGACGACGCAGCGAGCGGTGGAAAGGAAAATGATAGGTGTAAACCTGCAGCACTTTATTGGGCATGGACAGAAAATTCTGCCAATCGGTAGTACAGGCTCGCGACAATACGCGAGCCAAATATCATAGCGCAGCACGCGGCCTGCAATTCACAATAAGTTATTGAAGTCAGCTAAATATTGTTTTTTTTTCTCTCTACAAATCACGCAATAAGCCCAAAAATCACTCGTAGTAAGCCCATCTATCAGCCATTGGCTGATTTGAACATGGCGCGCTCGGTCGTTACAGAGATCGCCGCGGGAGGCTATCTCTTCTCCACGCGAGCACGCGCTATCGCACTGAAAAACGCACGTATTAAAAAAAAAGGAAAAGTGCTCAAAGGAAAAGTGCTCAAAGTAATTAGGCACGCATGACGTTTTTTGTTTGCCCCTCCAATCCCTCCCTGCTTAGCTTCCAGTGCTTTCGTCGGGACTAGAGAAGAGGGAACGCAATTGCAGCGTGTGACAAATCTTTGTAACTCCGCTCGTACTGGACGGATCCTTAAAATTTTTGCGGCGTTGAATTTGTGAGGCAATGCGCTTTTCTAGTGAGTGAATTTCGTGGTTACAAAAAAAAGTGTTTCAGCGGCTCTTTAAGAGAAAGAGGAACAGAACAAAGTGGAACAAGAAATAAAAAGGGGGGGGGGGGAGTTAAAGATATCACTGTTTAAATGAAGAAGACAAAATAGATATGGGCTGGACATGTAGTGCGTAGGCAGAATAATAGCTGGTCATTGACTGGATTACAAGAGAAGACAAACGCGTGAGAGGCAGACCAAAAATAATGTAGGCAGGTAAGATTAAGAAATTTGCAGGTATAACGTGGCAGCAGGAAGCAGGGTCTAGGTTGATTGGCGGATCATGGGAGAGGTCTTTACCTTGCAGTGGGCGTAATCATGATGATGATGATGATGATGATGATTATGATGATGATTATGATGATGATGATTAGCTTAATGGCCTGGCATTGAAATGCTTTATTACAAATGTGGACCGAGCGCGGTCCATTGTTAAGACCAGTGAGAATGGTCTGAGAAAGATGCGATTGAAACTTTGATTTAAGGATCTCATTTATACAACTGCCCAAACAAATTAACCCTCGTTACGAAGATTAGTCATATCTATTACCGTGTAGAGGTGTGCTGAAGCGACATTTATCTGGCTCTGTAATGGACGTCGAAAAAAAAAGGAAGTTGATAAGAATCCTGCCGATGAGATTTCAACAGAATCTGTACCTTTCCTATTGCACGCCAAACCGCTTATAGATGGTTCATTCCTGGCAGAAGTGAATACAAAATCATGGTATATGCGCCGGATGTCGAAGGTTCTAATCTACGCCCCAGTGGTGCTGTAAGCTGTAAACCTTATTTCTGTGCAAAAGTGCCAGGATGGTATAAATTAGCGGTAGATGAAGAGCGGAAGCATCAAGGTACAGTGAGAACTTGGACGCACGAACAGACTCATAGCCGTCGTGGCTCTTTACAATTTGTGGTTTCAGAGCTATCGTTTGTTCCAGTAAGTTGTGATGCGCATATTCTCACAGTTATTGAAGCGTTCACTTGCTACAATCGGTAGAAATTGTGCAGCATGACATATGTTTGTTTCGCGTACATATGCTTACAGGCTTGCATATTCACACATTGAGCCTAATTCAGACCCCTTTGGACACATCCACCTCGCTTGAATACGTAATCAGTCATGGCGCACTGTGGTCGGGTTTCATCTTTTGCTCCGCTTGCGCATGAAAGCGTTCGATCTTGTTAATCTCACACCATGTTTACCCTTATGCTGCAATAACAGGCGGTGACAATTTGCCCTAACCGAGAAAGTTTCGCAAAGCGCTACTTATTTGTAAATCGACAAGAAACTATGTGCTCGTGTCAGCATATCCACTTTTATATGTATTTGTTATTCTCTCCTGCTACTGCATTAATTACATAGGCTTTCGCTGACCCAGCGCCATGGTTTGTAATGAGTGATTGCATACGCATGTAGTTCTATAAAACCTGAGAGCAGGCTCTAAAGGTTTCTTTTGTTTTTCTTTCTTTCTCTCCGCTGTTGAGAGCTGATCTAATTACTGCTGCGTAGTTTTCAAGAGTCATCAGTTACCGAGAACATACTGGCTTCAATGAAGGCGAGAATTACCTAACGTGAAATTCATGGAAACGCGCAACACGCATAGGGATGATCAAAAGCTCCAAGCTTGTGATGACGTAAGATTACATGTGATGCTATAATGTTTTGGAAAATACTGATCGAAACTTAACACCATGCATATCACATACATTGCATGGAAGCAATATTATGAATGCCGAAAATGTATTTTAAAATGACGTAAACATTACAACCACTTGGAGCAAAAGCTGACACATAAACAAAACAAGATTACGAAACTGTTTCCACTGAGTTGTGCAAGGTGAAGGGAAGTTCAAGATTGAGAAAGAAAACTAAATTACTGTCATAGTGTGGTGGGAAGCTAATGTTTAAGGCCAAGGGAAATTTCAGTAAAAAAAGGAAGATCTACTACCATAAAAAGAAGGATTGTCTTACAAAAATCAATAGGTAAAAAGAGGTAGAACACGCAACTAACACCTTTCCCGGCTTAAATCCTTGTTCGCTTGCTAGGTAGCTCAGGCGGTGAAAACAACACGTTCATTAAAAATTGCCCATCATCATGAAACACATCCCTAAAAAGGCGCTGGAGTGTGTTCGATCGCTGAACGATAAATTAACTGGAATGCTTTCCTCACACAGAAAGCAGCATAGGTATACACTGCATATTTCTGCTTCTGTCAGGAGGAGGACATACTTTCTCTCGTATCAGGACAGCTTACAATGTAACTAACGAGAATGGCCCTTAAAACAGAAGTGTCAGATGAAGAAATAATTAACGTGTGCGCGTGCCTTTGAAAGCAGAAAAAGTGGTGCTCACAACTTCATTCTCACCGGTAGAAGAACGTAGCTACAAGTTCACTACAAATACAACTAGCTCCATAAATCTATGTTTATTTCATATTTATCGTCCCTGCAGTAATGAATACTGAAGTAGGAATGCCAGCGAGCTGACTGATGTCATGTCACGGAAGAATTGACAGATGCGCACGTTTCATTTGCTGAAAATTATCAATAGCAATGTTTCCTTACAGTGCAAATGGCACTAAGGCGCAGAAAAACAAAGTATACATACAAGTGTCCTTCTGACGTTTCGCGCTAAAAAAAAAAAACTTGATTATTTTGAAGCGGCGACGTGCTTTGTTGAGTGAATTTCACCAATCGTGTTGTGATTACCGATACACAAGTAGTTTTGGTCAGTGAGGACATCAGAAGACCGCACCTAGCATCATTCGACAACGCATTTGGCTTTAGCTGAGCGGTACAAAGCAGCACTTATGTCCTTTTCTTTCGTGAACTATGATGGGCGTGGAGGAAGCCGCCAAGAAACATCGTGGCTATGATGGACAGCAAATCTTGATTCGTATTTGACGCTCGGGTGTCTACCAGGAAGTGGTGCGAGGAAACCTGGAACGGAGCTATGGAAATTTATCATGCGTCATCGATCGAAATTGACTTCCTAAGTGGAGTAAGCGCCACGAAACTCTTTAAGAGTCAAATGGAATTGAGGGTGCATTCTCCCTCAGGTGGTACTAACATTAACAAAATCATCCCTCCTTCCTTCTTTCCTTCCTTCTTTCCTTCCTTCCTTCCTTGCTTCCTTCCTTTCTTTCCTTCCTTCCTTTCTTTCTATCCTTGTTTTTGCTTTCTTCCATCCTTTCTATCCTTCTTTCCTTCTTTCTTTGTTTCTTTCTTTCTTTGTTTGTTTCTTGCTTCCTTCCTTCCTTCCTTCCTTCCTTCCTTCCTTCTTTCTTCCTTTCTTCCTTTCTTTGTTTCTTCCTTCCTTTTACCCTTGTTTCTTTCTTTCATTTTTTCTTACTTCATTGTATTCTTCTTTTTGCTTCCTATCTTCTTTATTTCTTTCTTTCTTACTTTCTTTCTCCCTTACTTTCTTTTTTCTTTTATTTTTTTCCTTTCGTCATTCTATTTTTCTTTCTTCTGTAAGTTTTGCACCGAAGCCAAAGAAATCGCACTTAGTGACGATTTGTCATTAAGTCTTCTAGAAATGACGCAAGTAAGTCATTAAATGTATCTTTGGCATACGGCACGACTGAGATTTAACCACTCCATTTAGGAATGAATAGTTTATTTCCTCCGGCGCTCAACGAACAGCGCCCCTCCAGACTGCATTTGGCATGTACCAGGTCGAACTTTTTACGTATACGAGTCTAACATAACAGTTTCAAGAAACTATGACAGCAATTCACGCTACGCTGGTTCTGAAGCCGCATAACACGCGCTCACAAACATAGTTTCGGCAAATTAACAGGCTGCTGCTTCAAAACACGGAAAGACAACCTCCCGCTTTTAAAGATGCTGGAACAAAATGTTTGCCAAGAAAGCAACGCCTGGTCGTGACGGAAAATAACAATTAGACTCACGCGGCCAACTCGCTGTTTTCAGTCGAAGCCTCCCGCGGCGAAGCGGCACAATGCTCTTCGAGCAGCCAAAGATTCGTTGTCGGATCGCGCGACTTGCGTCCATGTACCTTAGCGCACGCTGGGCCTGCTCATTCTCGATTGTAAGGTGAATCCCGGTCTGGATGAACTCTTCTTTTACCACCCGCCGTTCTTAACAGACGTCGTCTCATTGGGCTTCGAACAAGTCAAGTCTGCAGTGAAGGCACACACCGAGCCGCAAAACCGAATGAAGGGCTGCACTTGAAGTTGACGTTCCTAGAAATACCGGCTGGGCATGAAAGAGCAGAAGAAGTCTTTTGGAAGGCCAAGCAATTTTTTTTATTTTACTTCTTCTTTTAGTATTGAGAAGTTAGTATGGGGTGTTTGTAACATTTCAGGTACAGTGTTTTAGAAAGCTGTGTGGGATCACCCGCTGCCAGCGCTAACGGTGAGTTAAAGCCGCGCACTGCCGTCGTCTTCACTGAAGCGTGCGTTTTAACTTGCTCCGAACCGTAAGCCCTGTGCCACGTTCTTAAACAAATGATATTGATTTTTATGGGGGTGGAGGTGGGGGCCTGTTAACGTCTTAAGTCCACCAAATGATTATGAAAGACGATGTAGTGGAGGGCTCCGGAAATTTCGACCACCTAGGGTTCTATAACGTGAAATTTGAGCACACGGGCCTACAACATTTCCGCCTCTATCGAAAATGCAGCCGCCGCAGCCGGGATTCGATCCCGCGACCTGCGGGTCAGCAGTCTAGGACCTTGGCCACTAGACCACCACGGCGGGGTGTTCCTAAACAAAGGGAATTAGTTGCCTCGACAGTCGAAACTTGACTTCTTCTGAGTAATACCGCCAAACATGTGCACCAAGTTTAAGGGCGTATACACTGTTTCTTCATGGCAAAAGGAGAAACTTCGCGCTCCCTGCACTACGCCATAGAGCCAGTTCTCTTCCCGGTAAAAACCTGAACCATGTTCAATGACGCCTGTACATTCAATCAGGCAGAGAGCATCAAAAAAGGGCAGAGAAGTTAGGTGACATGCTCCTCAATGGTGTTTTTTTTTTATTTGCATTAAAAAAGAAGCAGAAATGAGGAGGGAAGGAGACTGGACGTGCGGCGGTTAAGCTGTATCCGTTTGTTTTAAATGCGAGGCATTTCTTAGCGAACTTCGGCGACTTTGACGGTATCTATCTATCTATCTATCTATCTATCTATCTATCTATCTATCTATCTATCTATCTATCTATCTATCTATCTATCTATCTATCTATCTATCTATCTATCTATCTAACTATCTATCTCTCTATCTATCTATCTATCTATCTATCTATCTATCTATCTATCTATCTATCTATCTATCTATCTATCTATCTATCTATCTATCTATCTATCTATCTATCTATCTATCTATCTATCTATCTAGCCGCCTGCGACTTTTAGCTCTCCTGGTCGTTTCGATAATGATATTGATACCAAACTTGGTATGGCATAACACGACTGTGTGAAGGTCATATTCGACTAGTCATATCATGAAAATCATGATATGTGTGTCATGAATGTCATGATCTACAATTCACGGTCCTGCAGCTCTTGCGGTGATTTCGTTCACATGGCATGTTGCAGAACTGGTATGGTAAGACATGATTGCATGACGAACACAAGCAACAGACCTTAACATATGAAAATTATGATATGCGTGTCATGTATCAACATGACTTCGTTCCACGTTCATGATGCGCTCACGGCTGTCTCGCTAACGTCACATATGCCAACATTGGTACAACGGTACGTGAATGGATGGCTAAGGTATGGGACTGGTGCAAACATGATAATCGTGAGATGATTGTCATCTAATAACATGACTACATGCCACGCTCATGATGCGCTGGCGGCCGTTTCGCTTGCTTCACTTATACCAAATTTGGTACTACGGGACTCGAATGGATGACGAAGATACGATACTGGTGCAAACATGATAATCATGACATGTGTGTCATGTAACAACATGACTACATGCCACACTCACGATGCGCTCGCGGCCGTTTGGCTGGCTTCACATATGCAAAATTTGGTATTACGCGAAGCCAATGGATGACGAAGGTATGTGAATGGTGCAAACATGATAATCGTGAGATGCGCGTCATTTGTTAACATGACTACATGCCACAGTCAAGACGCCAATACATTTCGACGTGACGAGGTGCGCGTGCTCGCAGGCTTTCATTTCTTCGCGTCACGCCAGCGCTGCCACGCCAGGCGCCGTACCTGCCATATACTCGCAGGCGCGCGCCGCGCTGCGCTTCTTTGACCCATACGCGTAACAGTGCGTCCGGCGTAACTCCGTCACGAAAAGAGGGAGACGCAGTGAGAAGAGAGAGAGAGAGAGAAATAACTTTATTGGGTTGTTGTCTGGGTAACGCATCGGCGTAAAATGCAGCATGTCGCATGTCACTCTGGTTGCCGTCGGGCCGCGTCGACGGACGCTGGTCGCGCCTGGCGTCAGACTCTAAAGTGCTCGCGTTTTGCTAACGTTGTGTCGCTGTGCCCAGCGTGCGCGCGCGTCAACGCTACTTCTAGAGTATATTGGGCCCTTCATGATGCGCTCGCGGCCGTTTTGCTAGCTCCACATATACCTAACTTGGTGTTACGTGACGTCAATGGATGACGAAATATACGACTAGTGCAAGCATGATAATGTTGACACGCGTGTCATGTATGAACATGAACACATATTACGCTAATAGCGTGCTCGCAGCCGTTCCGCTAATCCCTCACATGCTAAACTTGGCATCACGTGACGTGAATAGATGACGAAGGTTAACAAAACATCCAAACACGATAATCATGACACAGAAGTCATGTACGGCATCATTTACTTCCACCTCGTAACGTTGTGCTGATTTTAAAGTGACATATCAATCTTCCTCCTTTGTGCTTCGCATATCGTCAATTCCTACTGTACGTGGGATCTGCCATTTTTTTTTCAGAACAGCAACCAAGTGATGATATCATGGGGTGACGCCACAAATGTGGTTACATCCAACGAAATCATACGATGATTTCTCGCTTCATCCGCACTGACACCACTGAAAGCCAACTTTTGCGTTTGATTCAGACTGTATTGATCTCTGTTTGACAATATTATTGGGAAGCAGAGTCCCCAGCTGCCGCAAGTTCCGGTCGCGGAACCACGTGGCGCCGCAACCAGAACTTGCGGCACCTAAAAACTCTGCTTCCTGGCGAGAGATAAGGCTGCCACGAATACGGCACATTCCTCAGCCACCAGCGCGGCCGTGGCTACCACGCCGGTCAACCACATGACTTAACGCGCTGGACACATGGTCCCCTACTTAGAGCACTCCTGGTATTTATACAGGATACTGAACGCTTTGTCTTTATTCAACTTATGCCGTACATCATATTTACGCCAAAGGTAATTTTTTCAGCCGCGGCCATGTCTCAACACTAAGTTGCGATGGTATTCTTAGCCTTTCGATTGCACGATCTTGTAGCAGTTTTTGTTTTTTTCGAAAGACTGCCCTTTCGCGAGCGCCTTTCGACGTCGCCGCGTATCCTAGTGTGCGCGCGATGTTGGGATGCCTGTTTTGTCGGTATAGCACACGTGTGCATCAATGCATGTAGACACTTGTCTAAGTACACAAAAGTTGAAAACCTCGGTCTCTTTTTTGAATAAAATAAACATACTTTGACCTTATATGTCTTCAATGAACCACCATTCAAATTCGCCTACGCAAAAATGGCTTTGCATAGTTATTCTTTTTAGCGGCCTGAAGGCGTGGTAGCTTGAAGGTCCACTTGAAAGGGTTCTCAAGGGTCGCTTTAACCGTGCGTGGTCTTCCTTCAGCAGTTGTAAATCTGCATTATCGTGTGGACGGCATTATTCTCTCACATGGTACTATGTACGGTAAGTCGTTGAACACTTTTTCTAAACACAAAGCTGGAGCTAGTCATGTGAGGCCCATGATATGGCTTTTTGCTCTCACGTAGTAGAGTACCAAGTACTCTAAATCGTTAACAGCTTATCGTTGGTTAGTTGGAATATACGCTGGATGGCGGTACTTGTACATGATGAATTTACCGACAGACGGATGGTCGCGGCCAGCGGACGGACATTTCACAGTTTACCGATAAAACCCTCCGAGGTTTCGCCCCACTCTTCACCATTTACTTCGTGGATATGATGTGATTGTGTTTTAAATGCGAAGCATTTCTTGACAAACTTCGGTGACTTTGAGCGTGTCTGTGTATCTATCTAGCCGCCTATGACTTTTAGCTCTCCTGGCGGTTTGAATGATGGTATCAATACCAAACTTGATTGATTTGTAGGGTTTAACGTCCGAAAACCACCGTATGATTATGAGAGACGCCGTAGTGGAGGGCTCCGGAAATTTTGACCACCTGGGGTTCTTTAACGTGCACCCAAATCTGAGCACACGGGCCTACAACATTTCCGCCTCCATCGGAAATGCAGCCGCCGCAGCCGGGATTCGAACCCGCGACCTGCGGGTCAGTAGCCGAGTACCTTAGCCACTAGACCACCGCGGCGGGGCATCAATACCAAACTTGGTACGGTACAACATCACTGTATGAAGAACGCAATGGAGTAGTCATGAGATGAAAATCATGATATGTGTGTCATGAATGTCATGATTTACATTTCACGGTCCTGCAGCTTTGGCGGTGGTTTCGTTCACATGACATGTTGCAAAATTGGTATGGTATGACATGATCGCATGGCGAACACAATTGACAGACCCTAACATGAAAATCACGACATGCGTGTCATGTAACAACATGGCTACATGCCACGCTCATGATGCGCTCGCTGCCGTTTTGCTAGCTTCACGTATGCCAAATTTGGTATTACGGATGACGAAGGTATGTGACTGGTATAAACATGATAATCATGAAATGCGTATCATTTTAGAACGGGACTACATGCCACAGTCAAGGTGCCAATACATTTCAACGTGACGCGGTGCGCGTGCTTGCCAGCGTTCATTTCGTCGCGTCACTCCAGCGTTGCGACGCCAGGCACCAGTTCTGCCATACACTCGCAGGCATGCGCGTTTCAGCGCCTCCGGCGTACCTCCGTCACGAAAAGAGGGAGACGCAGTGTTGTCTGGGTAACGCATCGGCGCGAATTTCGCGCTGGTTGCCGTCGGGCCGCGACGATGAACGCTGGTCGCGCCGGTCGCGCCTGGCGTCCGACTATAGAGTGCTCGCGTTTTGCTAACGTAGCGTCGCTGTGCCCAGCGTGAGCACGCGTCAACGCAACATTGGAGTATATTGGGCTCTTCATGATGCGCTCGAGGCCGTTTTTCTAGCTCCATGTATATCAACAGACAGACAGACAATGAACTTTATTTGATCCTGAGGAGCTTTCGCGGGATCTCCTATCGGGGACCCGCGGAAGCCGATGGCCGCGTCCAAGTCGGGGCTGGGACACCGTGATGTTCCGCCCTTTCTTGGGCCCTCTGGATTACCTGGATTTGTGCTTGAAGCAATGGGCTCCGGAGTGCTTCTTCCCAGTCGGCTTCGCTGGATAAAGGGCCATTAGATAACGCGGGGCATTGCCAAAGCATGTGCGCTAAGGAACAATTAATTTCATTACATTCCGGACAACTTGAGTCAACGTCTGTGGAGATACGACTAAGAAGGCCCCGCGAGGAGAACGAGCCCCTCTGGGGCATTCTAAGTGTAATTGACTGAGACCTATCTAACTTCGGGTGAGGAAGAGAATAGGCTCTTCTACTTAGCCGATAGTGAGATGTGATTTCATTAAACGTAAGGAGTGCATCGTTATGCTGGATTTCATCCTGACCCCATAAGGCCTCCATGCCACCGCGGCGCGTTAGATCTCGCGCACGGTCATGGGCGAGCTCGTTGAGGTTAGGTACGTGCTGATGAACGTCCGCACCCATATGGGCGGGAAACCAAGAGATTGGGGGGGGGGGGGGGCGCTGCGAGCGCTCGATGGTGACGGACGCACTCCACATCGCCTCCGTAGATTTTCTGTTATTTCTACGGACATCCACCTTGGTACCCCTTAAACTTGGATTTATCGTCACCGCCAAGTTCTCCGCTTCGCCTAGACAACACCTTCGTCCAGGTGGGTCCAGTTTTGACAACTTGAGGGACGTCCTTCACTCCCGGCTACAACGCCGCCTTGCTAAGGGCTCTCAGCCCGGCGATGGCGGCCGCTAACGTGGTTACGGGCTATGATCCTACCTCAAGCCAAATGCTGTCCATGGAGATTTCATCCTCCGAAAACCCTATGCCATCAGAAGATGAATACCTCGACGACATGGTGAAACTGTGGCAACGCAAGCAAGCGAAATCGAAGTCTGTGTCTCAACAACAACGAGACGCCACGGCGGGCCACCATTCCCCAGCCTTGCAAGGAACGCCGGCGCGCCATCCCTCCGGCGGTGTGCCTACCTCTGCTCCGTCCTCGCAGCCAGCGAAGCAACGCAAGTGGCGTCCGCGTCAAACTCCTCGCCTCTCTCGCGACGACTACATCGTAGTGCTGAAACCTCGCGTTCCCTGCGAGCTACGCACATTTGTCCCGGCCGATCGCGCGGGCGACGCCATCCACAGCTACCTTGGCGACCGGACTACCACGCAAATTCAAGTGTGGCCAATATGGGAACAGAACATCTTGGTCTGTAGCACCACCATTTTGCCTATGGCACAGCGACTCCTCGGGGACTTCCAGCTGCAAGTGGGGGATCAGCAGCTGCTCGTTCGAGGCCACGCCAAGGCACCAGGGGATACATGCAAGGGCGTCATCAATGTAAACCCTGCTGAAAGCCCGGAAAAGATAAAGTCTGAACTGTATTGGCCTCAAGGTACTATCCTTGCGGTCCGCAAACTCGGAGATTCCGCGGCGGCGGTGGTGACTTTCGAGGGCACGAAGTTACCCCGCTTCCTCTTCTACCACTGCGTGGCGACGTATATCCGCGCCTATAAGAAAACGGTCTCTGTATGCACCAAGTGCGGTACCATTGGTCATCGACCACCTCAGTGCCCTCACGTCGCTCCAACCCAGTGTGCCAAATGTGGGACCCCCACACCTGCAGGTCTCAATGCCCACGACTGCCACCCCAAGTGCCTCCTCTGCCACGGCGCCCATGAGACTGGGACCAGTGGCTGCACGGCAAAATACCGAAAATATCGGAAACGCAAGCAGCCCTCAACATCTCCTCGAGGAACCACCTCATGTTCGTCACAGCCAGACAGCAGCACAAACCTGCATCATTCGGCTCCACCACTCCACGCCGACTCTCAAGCATTCCCACCGCTCGAAGCACCAGCGGCGGTACCTCAGGTGAGCAGTTGGGCAGGGAAAGCTGCTTCTAAGCCTCTCCCACCCCCTTCTGTCGATCCTCCTTCTCCCGAACTTGCGGCCCTTCGCCAGCAAGTTGCGGCACTTCAAAAGCAAAATTCTCTTTTAACTAAACAACTCGAACTCTTAAATAAGCGAATTCAACCCCAACAACAGTGTACTGCAAGGCCATCCGGTATTGCCTCCTCTGTCCAGGCGGCTACGCCAGCTACATCCAAGCTTAGTCCTCGCGCCACTCCCATTAAACCGCCGGTTCAAGCAGCCATGTGTACTCCAGCACTCGGAACCGGTGCCACATCTACTCCAGATGCTCTTGAGGCTCCTGGGGCACCTCAGGTTCTCTTGCCCGCTAACCAAGCTCTCCCTAGCGAAGAGCACACCCCGTGCGTAGAGGAACGCCTCACGCGCGTCGAAGCTTCGATTAATCACCTCCTCACCAGCTTCTCGGTCCAACGCATAGTAGTAGACGTTACCCAGGCTATTCAAGCCTGGGCAATCACCCAGTTTCAACCCAAGGCATCGCGTTCCCGCTCCTGCTCGGTGAGCAGTGAGGGTACAGCTCCACGGCGTCGTCGTAAGGTGGCTACCACCACCCCGCCGTCGGACAATCCGGCCTCCGTGCCCCTCCCTGCCTCTGAGGATTCCGAGCGGGACATGGAGGACCAAATATAAAACCTAGGACAGTCGCGATGGCTACCAATCGCACGTCCCGTTCAAACATTGCGTCTAAATTCGAGATCATACAGTGGAACCCTGGAGGCTTCGGGAACAGGCGAAAGCGTTCACATCTTTCCCTTTTCCTCAGCTCACTTGGCTCTCAGCCGGCCGTCTTGGCGCTCCAAGAATCTGGCCCTGCTCCATCCCTTTCTGGATACTGCTCCTATGTAGGCGGCACCACCACATGCCTCCTCGTGCATAAAGCTTACACGGCGATACAGATCGACCTCGATCTGGATCTTCCTTACGACTACTGCATGATATCAGTGCTGTCTCAGCGGAGGGGCCAACCATCAATACATATCTTAAACGTGTACTGTCCCCCTCGCCTTGCGAGGGCTTCGTTTGCGCATCTCTTCCATCGGACACTGCGTATAGCGGCCCAACAACCACTGGTGATTGTCGGGGACTTTAATGCCCCCAGCCCTCACTGGGGCTACCACTACGAGAAGGCCCGGGGCAGAGAGCTCAAGGAGCTCATTTCCTCGCTGAGCCTGACGCTTCTTACCGATCCGGCACAACCCACACGTTCCGGCAACTCGGTTACGCGAGACACATGCCCCGACCTCTCCCTCACCCGTCACATCCGCGATGCTACATGGGAAAATTTAGGCGAAAACCTAGGCAGCGATCACTTTTTACTCCGCATTTCGTTCACGCCGCGGCAGAAAATGCGCCAACACTGGGGCCAAGCCCGTCTCACCGATTGGACTCAGTTCAGAATGCAACCCTTCCCCACCGGCCTCTCCTCGACCGAATATGCAGCGTGGGCATCATACGCTCTTCATATGAAACAAGCGAACACTCGCACCCTTGCAACCTCTAATTTGACTCCTGCAATCGATCCACACCTCCTACATCTTTGGCACGCTCGCCGCGGGCTCATAAGGCGCTGGAAACGCAACAAACTTAATCGGAAACTTCGCGCTCGCATTGAGGCGCTCACTGCAGAGGCGGCCGCATACTCCGCACAACTTTCCGATGCTAACTGGGCAGACACCTGTTCGAAGGCTGCAAACCAGATGAGCTCTAAGAGTGCGTGGCGACTCTTTAGAAGCCTTCTCGATCCCTCCACCACCAGGGGAGAAACGCAACGCCAGCTCCACCGTGTTCTGCATGCCTTTAAGGGCACTACGGATGAACTCGCGCGAGAACTTTGTGACCGCTACATCTGCCGCACAATTGATCCCGCAGGCCCAGCATATACGTATTCCGGCGCCCCTAACACCGACCTCGACGCCCCATACACGCTTTCTGATTTACGATTTGCACTCACGAAAATGCGACGGGGCACGGCCCCTGGACGCGACGGAATCACAGTATCGCTCCTGGCAAATCTTCCCGACCAAGCACACCTCTCGCTACTCCACCTTATAAATTCGATATGGGACGGTTCTCCGCTTCCAACGGAATGGACCACATCGGTCGTGACCTTCATTCCCAAATCGGCAAAGTCCGTTAGTATTGATGCACTGAGACCCATCTCACTTACGTCTTGCGCAGGCAAACTCATGGAAACCATGGTTCGCGAACGCCTTTCCGCCTACTTGGAGGCCAGGAGGACCTTTGCCGACACGATGTTTGGCTTTCGCCCGCATCTGTCGGCGCAGGACGTCCTGCTCCAGCTTCAACACGATATCATAGAGCCGACTACTATGCGCCATAACGATAAAGCCGTGCTCGCTCTCGATCTCCGCGGGGCGTTCGACAACGTCAAACACAGCACTATACTCACTAACCTGTCTACCACAAACTGCGGGCAGAAGACTTTCAACTACATTCGCGCCTTTCTATCACATCGCACCGCCTTCATTCGCCTTAATTCTACCGAACACGGCCCGTACTTATTAGGCACGCGGGGTACACCTCAAGGGGCAGTCCTGTCTCCTCTGCTTTTTAACCTGGCGATGATGAACCTCCCCTCTCTTCTAAGCGAGGTCGAGGGAATACAACACGCACTATATGCGGACGATATCACAATTTGGACCAACACCGGCTCCTTAGCGCAAATCGAAGAACGCCTGCAAAAGGCTGCCCTTCTGGTGGAAACCTACGCAGGTTCATGCAGCCTGGAGTGCTCTCCAGCTAAATCGGCTCTTCTTTCAGTCTCTCCGCTACCGCCGCCTCAAATTTTCCTTCCGTCTGGGCCCGTCCCGTCAGTGCAAAATATTCGGGTTCTTGGCCTTCACCTCACATCGTCCTTGGATCCAAAGGGCACAATATCAGGCCTCAGACGCACCAGCGAACAGGTGAGCCGCTTGATACGGCGAGTTTCTACCAAGCGCGGCGGCCTCCGCGGGTCTCAGTCCCTCCGATTGGCCCACGCGTTTGTGACCAGTCGCGTCCTCTACGCCTTGCCTTACCTTCGCCTGCGTCGTCGACACGAGCACCAGCTGGACGTCCTTCTTCGTTCAGTATACAAACGCGCTCTGGACCTACCTATTGCAACTTCCAACAGCCGATTCACGGCTCTGGGGGTACACAACACTTTTGCAGAGATGCGCGAAGCTCATCGCGTTAACCAAATCAATCGACTGTCGCAGACGCCTTCAGGGCGCCGTCTTCTACACAGACTTGGCCTTAACCCGATATCTGACCAAGACCTTCTGCAGCCGATACCAGAGCTCTGGCGTCAAAAGCTATGGGTGGAACCTCTACCCCGTAATATGAACCCTGACCTCCATCCTGGCCGTAGGCTAGCACGCGCCGCGGCCCTCCATACGCGACACTCCGATCGTCCTGGTGTTTTCTACGTGGACGTCTCGGGTCCCTCCCCCTCGGGTCACTTCACGGCTGCCGTGATTACAGAGGGCAAACACGTAGATGGCCTCTCCTTTCGAGCAGACACAGTAACGCACGCTGAAGAGGTTGCCATAGCTTTGGCCGCCTCTCACCCTGCCTCACGCACCATCCTGACGGACTCGCGCTCGGCCTGTTCTCAGTACCTTCAGGGTTCCATTGCTCCGCTGGCGGCTAGCCTACTACAGGCAGCCTCTTGGCGCTTTAACCCTCATCCCATTCGTATAGTGTGGACCCCAGGCCACTCGGGCCTGCCCGGCAACGAGGCGGCAAATGCCGCTGCCCGCGCTTCTTCTGTCCGGGCCGTTGCCCCTCCATGTCCCGAGACGGAATCTGGCAATACCAACCTGACGCGCTTTCGCGAAATTTTGGCTTATTACCGGGCTTCGCGCCGCCTCTACCCGGACCCCGCACGCGGTTTGGAGAAAGCGGACGAACGACTGCTACGCCGCCTGCAGACGAACACTTTTATCAGTCCGGCGGTCGCCAGGCACTTTTTGCCGGAAATCAATGGCACCTGCTCGACCTGTCATGTGCTCGCCGACACATATCACGTCGTAGCATCGTGCCCAGTTAATCCCGTTCCTTTCTCATCCCCTTTTCCTATCCCAACTAGAGAGGCTTGGGAGGAGCACCTGCTCGGCTGCTCTACCTTGGCTGCACAACGCTCCTTGGTGGAGCGCGCACGGGCAGCTTCCAGCTCCACTGGCGTCCCGGAATAGGGTCTTGCCACTCTAGCACGCCGATGGGCCACGTCGGCACTCTCTAGTAAACTTTCTCTGAAATAAATGTTTTTTACCACCACCACCACCACCACCACCAAGAGATTAAGTGAGTGCCAGGATCTGTTCTTTTTTCTAGAATGGAGGCAGCCTCCCACGTTATGCTACCCGACTCAAAAGCTTTGATGGCCGCTCGTGAGTCTGTTAACACGGTGGTGTGTGAGCGGTTGGTCATGGCCAGGGCTATGGCGACCTGTTCTGCAACTGCGCTCGTAGCTAACCTGACCGAGGCTGAGGAGCGTAATTCCCCGTTGCCGTCAATGACGGCCAGCGCGAATGTGCTAGACTTGCCGTACTGAGCCGCGTCGACAAAGACAGTCGATTCTCGATTCTCAGCGGCGTTCGGTAATATCACCCGTGCTCGGGCTTTTCGCCTCCCTACATAGTATTGCGGGTGCATATTCCGAGGGAATGAGCTCACAACAAAGGTTTCCCGGACCTCCCGGGATAAGGTAATTTCCCGTTCAGCAAGCATTCTGGGAGCCATGCCAGCCTCGTCCAGGATGCGTCTTCCTGCCCTAGTTGACGAGAGCGTGACCACCTGGGCGGTGACCTGCGCTTCGATCACTTCATCAATCTCGTTGTGCATACCGAGTTGTCTTAATATGTCAGAGCATGTGGTTACTGGTAACCCTAGCATCTTTTTGATGCTCTTACGGATGAGAATGTCTAGCTTATTTTTTTCCGTTCTAGTCCAGGTAAGCGCCGATGCTACATAATAATGTGGCTCATTAATGATTGATTTGTGGGGTTTAACGTCCCAAAACCACCATATGATTATGAGAGACGCCGTAGTGGAGGGCTCCGGAAATTTAGACCACTTGGGGTTCTTTAACGTGCACCCAAATCTGAGCACACGGGCCTACAATATTTCCGCCTCCATCGGAAATGCAGCCGCCGCAGCCGGAATTCGAACCCGCGACCTGTGGGTCAGCAGCCGAGTACCTTAGCCACTAGACCACCACGGCGGGGCAAATGTGGCTCATTAGGAAGGCATGATGGATCCGAAGTAGGTTGGCTTAACTTAGTCCCTTTCTGCGTCCTGATACTCTAGCAACAAGTCTCAGCATGCTTTCGGTTTTGGCCGTGATGTGCGTCAGGGTTTTGGCGGTACACCCTCTCGCGTCAATCAGTAGTCCTAGGATTCTGATTGAATCTACTCGTGGAATCCGCTGTCCATTTCTTGCAAAAAGGGAGATGGGAATTTGGTCGAGGTGTGGAAGTCTCCTAATACCTTGCCTGGCCGGCCTGTACAGTAACAGTTCTGATTTGTTTGGAGAGAGTTGGAGGCCTGTGCCTTCCAGGTAGGACTCCGTTTCGTCAAGTGCTGATTGCAGCGCGTTTTCTACTTCTGCAAGTGATCCTCCCGGGCACCAGATCGTGATATCGTCCGCGTAAAGCGAGTGGCCTATATTGGGCAGGGATCTGAGCCTCTCCGATAAGCCCTTCATGACTATATTGAATAACAAGGGGGAGATGACCGCCTCTTGGGGAGTGCCTCTGGCTCCTAAGGCGAACTCGTCTGACTTGTGTTGAGCGATCCTTATGGTAGCCGTTCTATTCATCAGGAATGACCTAACAAAGGCCTGAAACTTTGCTCCCAGACCTAGGCTGGCCGTGGCCTGCAAGACAAAGCGATGAGATATGGTGTCAAAGGCCTTGGTCAGGTCAAGGGCTAAAATCCCCCTAACATCCCTAGTGTTGTTATCGAAAATATGCTCCTTAAGAAGTAGCATTACATCTTGTGTGGAAAGGCCAGGCCGGAAGCCGATCATGTTGTGTGGAATAGTTCCTTGCGTTCTACGTAGTTCGAGATCCTATTGAGGATCGCATGTTCCGCTACTTTGCCTACACAGGAAGTTAGCGATATCGGCCTTAGGTTGTCAAGATTTAAGGGCTTACCCGGTTCCGGAATAAGCACAATTGAGGCCGCTTTCCACTCTGCCGGCACGCTTCCACTCTCCCAAGTCTTGTTGACCTCTTTCGTTAGCATCTCAATGGATCTATAATCCAGTTTCCTTAACAGTCTGTTTGAGATGCCGTCTGGTCCTCAGGCTGACCTGCTATTCAAGTTGTGAAGGACGGCCCTAATTTCAGACTCCGTGAAGGGGTCATCGAGCTTTTTTACCATGTCACATTCTATTTCAGGATACTCTTCTGAGCGTCCTGCGCCAAGCGGGAGATATCTATTCGCTACCTCGTCTAAGAGCGTTTCTTCCGTTCCACCCTCTTGTCTGTGCTTGTGCATCAGGCGGCACAGTGCCTGTCTTTGATTGCCTTTGGTCTGCGTGTCGTCTAGCATGTGTTTAAGAAGATTCCATTTCCCCCCTGTACGCATGCGTCCATCGACTGCTAAACAGATCTCATCCCATTGTAGCCGAGCTAACTCGGTGCAGTACTGTTCGATCTCCCTATTAAGTTCCGCAACCCTCTTTCGTAACCGTCGGTTAAGCCTCTGTGTTTTCCATCGTCTTAAAATGGAGGCTTTGGCTTCCAAGAGATGTGCGAGGTGCGGATCCATTCTGGGAACATCGAGCTTGGTTTGAATAGTTTTTGTGGCTTTTTCAACGTCTGCTCTGAGTGTCTGAATGAGTTCGCTGAAGCTGTCGTATTCGCCCGTGTCCTCGTTTCTGAGCTTTCAGAAAGAATCCCAGTCCGTCACTTTAAATTCCCTGGCCTGGGGGGCTCTGACCTGAATGGTAACACTAATGATGAAGTGATCGCTGCCCAGGTTTTCTTGCTTGTTATCCCAGGTTGTTTGCTGTAAATTTTTGATAAACGCGAGATCGGGGATCGTGTCTCTAGCCACCGACGTGTCCAGTCTCGTGGGAAACCGGGGATCGGTGATGACGGTTAGCGTTATGTCATCGACTGCCCGCGCTAGATTTATGCCCTTAGCCGTATGCCTGATGTACCTCCATGCGTTATGTGGGGCGTTGAAGTCTCCCGCGATTACTAACGGTGACTGCCTAGCGAGTGTAGCGGCCTTCGTAAACAGGGAGTGGAAAGACTGTCTCTGATCGGATGGTGGGCTGTAAACATTTAGAATGAACACGCTTTGTTTAAGCCACCTGTTAGGAATAATCCCAATGAAAAGCGCCTCCATTCTGCCACAACCTGCCTGAATGTCATGTACAACATGTGCGAGCTTTTTGTTCACCAGCGTAGCTATACCTCTCTTAGACTCCCCCCTTGCCGCCACCGATTTGTAACCAGCGAAGGTGGGTGTGTCGCACAGTGTTTCCTGTAGCAAAATTACCTGGCGCCTTTCTGCCTGAGCCGTAGCGTACTGTTGCAGTAAGGTCTTGCGCCTTTGAAAGCTAGCGCAATTCTAATGCCAAATTACTAGATTATTTTGAGTGCCCGCTATTTTGCTAGTTTTAGTTTTATTGACCCTGCGGGGTCACCCCCGCATCATCATTAACTGCAGCTTGTGTACGAACTTTCGACCTGGTTTTAATAGCCATTTTATTCTCAAGTGCGACTACCTTATCTTCTATGGCTCCTACTTTACTCTCAATTGCTCCCATGCGCAGCGCGAGTTGATTAATGCTTAACTGGTTTTCTTTGGAAATCCTAAGTAACTCTTCTAGCATCTTGTTCTGCGAGCTTTCCACTTGCATCTCCGAGTCGCTCTCATCCTTTGGAGGTGGAGCCTTACGCTTGGCCTTGTTGACCTCGACTTTGAGTTCCTGCGTGCTTTTATGCACAGTGTTATCCGCCACGTTCGCGCCCTCGACTCTGCTGGAAATGGCCTGCGTGGATGTCTGCTTGCGTAGCTCTGCTTTGAGACTAGCAATCTCGTGACGTAACTGTTCAATCTCACTCTTTTCATCATGCTCCAGCGATGCCGACCGCGTTACCTTTTTGGGCTTGGTCGTCTTCTCCTTGACTCGATCCGCCCATGTGAGTTCCTCCTGTATTCTCGAGAGGTGGCTGGAGTGAGACGCTGTGCGGACGTGTTTCGCATGAGCTCCGGCCCGGTGACCGACTATCGGCGGACGCGCTTTTTTCTGGACTTGCTGTCAGTGGGCTCGTCTGCAGGAGGTTGCCCTGTACCTACGGACACCACTCGTTTAGGCAAGTTTGTCCCCGTTTTTGGAGTTTCCGAGATTTTCCTGTCAACCCCGCGGTGGCAAGGCTAGGCCTATCTCCTAGGCCAAGCCTGGCCTGGGCCGCGTCGCCCGGCGTCTGACTTGCGCCCGGTGACCGTGGGTCTTGTTGGGCTGAAGATGGAGTACTACGTCGAAGGGGAGACTATAACACCCGAAGATTTTGAAGCGGGAGAGTGGGCTCCAGTGCTGAAGGCACAGGACCGATTTAAGAAGACTCGGCATGGCGACAACGCCAAGAGTAAGCCTTGCGAGACGCAGGCCGGCAGCGACGGGCGCAAGACGCACGGAGCGCAGCAAGTCAAGCGGGGGAAAGCGCCGGTATGGAAGAAACGCGGACCGTTTCTCAAGTTGCCAGCCACGGATTTCAAGATTGTGTACAGGCCCCAGAACTGGGACTTGAGTGTTGTGACAGCGAGAGAACTCGGATGTGCACTGAGAGCAGCAGCGCGTCTAACGAGTGCGATTGCCGCGGAAGAAGACATTGTGCGGGTTAATGGCACAAACAACACGTTGACGGTGAGTACACCGTGCATAAATCGCAGTGGGGCATATGCGACTGTGAAGACGCTCAAGCTGGGTGATCGTGACCTGCCGGTTTCGGCGTTCGTGGCGCCGTTGGAGAACTCCGTGAGGGGAGTGATTTATAATGCTTATGATGGATGCCCAGTGGAAGATGTTCGGGCGGGATTCCTGAAGAAGAATGAAGGCATAGACATTCTGGACGCGAGACCTCTGGGAAAGTCAAAGGCGATTCAGATTACGTTCGGGGGAAAACGCATACCCCGGCGGATTACTTACTGGAACTGTCTGTACGCTGTGATCCCGTACAGAAATTTAGTCGAGACCTGCTTCAACTGCAGACGAGTTGGACATCGAGCGGACGTTTGCTATCGTCCGAAGAGCAACCTATGTCACCGTTGCGGGAAGGACCATCCTGCCCCGCCAGAAGGAGAGCCACCTACGTGCACGCCGGTCTGCATCGTGTGCCATGGTGCGCATCACGCAGGGAGCCGGAACTGCAAGTTTCGCCTGGCTCGCAAGCCACCGACATGCCGGCAGCAGAGCATCGAAAGAGAGAGCGAAGCTGGCAACGATAAGCGTTCCTCGAGGGCCACGGAGCGGTCACTGAGGGGTAAAGAAGGCAGAAGCAAAAGCAGGGACCGGTCGAGTTCCTTCCCGCCATTGCCAGGGCGCGGGGGCGGCCAAGATGGTGGACGAGCATCCAGTACCAACAGCTGCGCACGCGACACCAACAAAAAGGTGAGCTTGTCAAGCACGGCCTCCCAGAACGAAACCGCTCGAGAGAGGGAGTTAGCAGCGCTGGTTCAGCGACAGGGAGACTTGATTAAAAGAATGGAAAACAGAATTGCAGAGATGGAACGCGCACTTAGAAACGACCAACGGCAGGGGACACAGGCACCAGCAGTGCAAGGCCTACAGAAAGCGACGCAAGAGGCGTCTGCTCGCGTACAGGAGAGTGCAGCTATGGAAGTGGAGAATCGGGGGACAGTGAAGAGACCACTGTCGGGGGATGAGGTAGCTAACGCAAAACGATTAGCCGAAACGTCACCAGTAGACATGCCACAGCCTGTTTTTAAGGTCATTAGTTTTAAGTCGGATGTAACAACACTTGCGGATAAAGTAGGCAAACAAGGGAAAAGACAGGATAGGTTGGAGGCTCGAGTCGAAAAGATCGAAGCCAGATTAGACACAATAGAGGAGCGTCTCGGCATGCTCTCCACTGAATTTAAGGATTCCCAAACCCAGGTCATGGGCATGTTTCAGCAGCTTCATACTCTATTGGAGGCAAGACTGCCTCCCGTGGGTGGCCAAGTGCCATTAGTCAACCTGGTGCCTCATCATGGCGCCTCGCCAGCAAATTGAGGTTTGGCAGTGGAACTGCAGGGGCTTTCGTCAAAAGCGGGGTAACCTGCAGTTGCACGTACAAAATCTGGACAGTAAACCAGACATAATAGCCTTACAGGAGGCTAGTGGTTCCGTAAAATTACCTGGATTTAGGGCATTTACAGCGCCAGGAGCTGATTCAAGGGGCGTATCACGCGTCTTCACAGCCGTGCTAGTCCATCGCAACATCACTGCCATTCAGCATTCCGTAGATAGCAGCAGGGAAGACTATGTCTTGCTTGAGATTTTGCCTAAACGAAAGTATGAGAAGAGTCTGTTTTTACTTAATGTGTATAGTTCTCCAAAAGATAAAGGATTGGGCTTGCCACAACTCCTGATTCAAACTCAACGGTTAGCAGCTCGCGCTCCGCTTATAGTGGTAGGAGATTTCAATGCGCCTCACCCGGAGTGGGGTTATATTCGAGCCAGCCCAAAGGGCAATCGGCTTTGGCCAGTTGCCCGGGATCTGCGATGGACGCTGTTAAACAATCCACAAGATCATACGAGGATAGGCAACAGCATAAGCATGGATACCTCCCCAGACCTTACGTTTTTTAGAGGCATCAGTAATGCAAAGTGGATTAACACGGGACAAGCGCTAGGAAGTGATCACTATATTCTTTCCACGACGTTTAGCGCTGCGAAGCATAAAGACAAAGTGAGGGGGCATAGAATTACAGATTGGGACAGATTTAGGAAAAACAGAGCAGACACTGTAAACGGGAAAATTAATGACCTGGATGCATGGTTACAGGCGCTCAAGGAGGATGTAAGTAATACCACGGTAGAAGTGCCAGTCGAGCAGGAGGAGTTTACCGCTGACTCGAGACTATTACACATGTGGGAAGCGCACGCGAGTCTCTTGAGAAGGTGGAAGAAGCAAAAACATAATGGCGTCCTTCGCAGAAGGATTGCCAAGTTAGAACGTAAAATCGAAAATTATACAATTGAGTTGCAAGCCAAGCAGTGGGGCCAGATTTGTGATCGCATGAATGGACAGTTTGGATGCAAAAAGACATGGCAGCTGTTAAAGCATCTTTTGGATCCGGCAGCAACAAAATCGGCGCAACGGGGGCAAATGACTCGGTTAATGCATCAATATGAAGGCACAATTGGAGAGTTTATACAGGAACTCCGGAATCGGTACATAACTGATGGAGTAGACGCATGCTTACCACACTACTCGGGGGTGGAAAACTCGGACCTAGATGAAGAGTTCACAATTGCGGAGGTGGAGTTTGCCATGGGGCAGCTGCGTACTACGTCTGCCGCAGGTCCGGATGGAGTTACTAATAAAATGCTGAGAAACCTAGACTTCAAATCGGTCGGGGCGATCACTGACTTGATAAATGAGTATTGGGTGGCCGGGGAGATCCCAGCACAATGGAAGCATGCTAGGATTATATTTATTCCGAAGCCAGGCAAGAAACTCTGCTTGGAAAACCTGCGCCCCATATCACTGACATCATGCGTGGGCAAATTGATGGAGCACGTGGTTCTCAACAGGCTTCAGAATTATGCAGAGGACAAGGCCATCTTTCCCCCAACTATGATAGGTTTGAGGGCCAATTTGTCCACACAGGATGTCATGATACAGTTAAAACATGATGTAGTCAATCCCGGGCATGGCACGGGCACCAAAGCTGTATTGGGGCTTGACCTGAATAAAGCTTTCGACAATGTTTCGCATGAGGCAATATTGAATAACCTATCAGAAATTGGCCCAGGGGTCAGGACATTTCGCTACATCAGATCATTCTTGGAGGGCTGAACCGCAGAAATTTCAATAGGAGATATCAAATCGGACTCATTCGCGTTGGGAGGCAAAGGGACGCCGCAGGGTTCAGTTTTGTCACCGTTCCTGTTTAACATCGCCTTAATTAAAATACCGCCGAGGCTGGAGGAGATACCGGGACTCAAACACACATTTTATGCAGATGATATTACTCTATGGGTAACCAGGGGTAGTGACGCGCATCTGGAAGAAACACTGCAACAGGCAGTTAACATTGTCGAAGAGTTGGCAGGGGAGGCGGGACTTTCATGCTCTCAGCCAAAGTCCGAGCTCTTTGTGGTTCGGGACAAACCCAGAGGGCTACATGCAAGACACTATATTCCGCCACCGCCGTTAGAGGTAAAGGTAGGGGGTAGGCCGGTAGCTGAAGCTCAAACGATTAGAATTCTTGGCCTATATCTGCAAACTAACAGGAAGAATAGGGTGGCCCTTGAAAAACTTAAGACCACGGTCAATGCTACTGTCAGGCTAATCAGAAGAATCGCTAACCGTAAGAGCGGGGTTAAAGAAAAAGAACTCTGTAAGCTGGTACAGGCGTTTGTGCTCAGCAGGATTACTTACGCGACACCTTATATGAAGTTGGATGCCGCAGAAAAAGGTAAGGTCGAGGCTATGATCCGGCAAGCTTACAAGGCAGCGCTTGGGTTGCCTAACAACGCGCCTACAGAAAGGCTATTAAAACTAGGGGTACACAACACCCTGGATGAATTATGGGAGGCGCATCTGGTGATGCAGCACGCTAGGCTTTCGACAACCAAAGCGGGCAGGATTATATTGGAAAGGATTGGTATTGGAGCAGAGGCTCCCACTGGGGACACTAAAATTCAGGTGCGGCGGGAGTTACATAAGGCCCTGTACATAAAACCTTTGCCCAAAAATATGCATCCGATTCACCATACGCAGCGCAGGCAGGCAAGAGCCAGAGCTTTACACGTTGAGTACGGCGAGTACAAAGCGGCAGTCTATACAGATGTTGCGGAATATAAGGACAAAGACGCTTTTGTGATTGTGGTGGTGGACAGGCGGGGGCGCTTGATCGCTTCTGGATCGGTCAAAACCCGCTCCTCGGAAACTGCAGAGGAAGCGGCAATAGCGCTAGCTATAACTAATTCGCAGTCAGATTTGATTTTCAGTGATTCAAAGACAGCCATCCGAAATCTGGCGAGGGGCAGAATATCGGCGACCGCTGCACGATTTCTGCATAGGGCCACGGGACGAGAAATGAGAGAAATAGAAATTGTCTGGGTACCAGCACACTCTGGGAACCCTGGAAACGAGGCGGCTCACCTGAATGCTCGAGGTTTCGTCAGCCGGGTAGGTGAGCCGCCAGTTCCGGGGAGGCCCGCGAGAGATGGGCTGGTGTCCTTTCATGACATAACGAATCATTATAAACTAGAGCGGAGGTTTTATCCGCCCCCGCACAAGCGGTTGACTAAGGCGCAGGAATGCGTCTGGAGAAAACTGCAGACGCGATCTTTTCCCAACCCTTACGTGTTGAACAAAATGTACCCGGAGGAGATTAAGCCGCAATGCAAATGGTGTCAGGCTGTGGCAACATATGATCACATACTTTGGGAATGTAGCATAGTGCCGCCGCCGGTGGATATTATGCGTGATCCCTCTCTTGAGCACTGGGAGGCCGTGTTGACCAGCTCGGACCCAGTCGTCCAGTTAAGGGTCGTGGAGTGGGCCACACAGGTCGCCGCCAACCATGGGTTGATGGCCATCTAACACGGAATCATCCTAAGTTGCTTTCTGACGAAATAAAGTTTTTCCATCCATCCATCCATCCTGTATTCTCCTTCTAGACGCCGAAAGCCCTCTGGAACGCGAGCGGCTCTTGCGCCGCTGCGCAGCTGCCGTGACGGAGCGGCCTCTCCTGGGTGTGCCGGAGACGCTAGGTGAGACGCTGGAGTCACGGGACTGCATTCCTAGGGCCATCTGCGTCTTCTCGGAGCGCCGGTGGCGTTGGCGTCGTCTCCTTCTGACGATGTAGGGTACTTGAAGTCTGTCTTTGCATGCTCTGTCTGCAGTGGGATGTGGACCTCCGCTTAGCGAACACTTTGAAGTGCAATAATGATCCTCCGTTGGTGATTTCTGTCCGCACGTGCGGCACCACTTGCTGTTTGGATTAAGGCAAACGTCAGCACGGTGTTCCGAACCTCCGCAGCCGTAGCAGACCTCCGTGTGTCTCCTGTATAGTGTGCAGCGAAACATGCTCGCGCCACAGGACACATAATTGGGCCCCTTCATACCCTTGAACAATACTACCCCAGCTGTGGTGTTCTTGATTCTTTTGACCTCGATGGCTCCTGGGTTGCGGTGGTTCACAATTCGTGCTCGGAGCTGAGCCTCGCTGATATTCACATCGACACCCCTTATGACACCTTTGCACGTGTCATCGGGGGGAGCCGGGTACACAGAGACCCGGTACGTGCAATCGCCCAATCGGATTTGCTGCGCCTTTGCGTACGCGCACACATTCTTCTCATGAGGAGTACACACCCCATAAATGTTTGAGTGCCATTGGAACAAATGGTGTCCTCTTCAATTTCGGCTGGAGCCAGGGCCGCCGCCATGGCCAGGGCTTGCTCGAAACGTATTTGACTGACCTTGGTCACATTCAGACCGTCCCTCGGTCTTCTTACGATGATGCGATACGTGTCCCTTGGAAGTTGAGGGAGCTTCGAAGTGGCGACGATGCGTTGGTACGCGTTCCGTGGGGCGGCGGTGCGGCCACCGCCCTTTCGTCCGCCACGCGTTGGGGTGCGTTCGCGGGTAGTAGTCGCCGTTCTCATTCCCTTGCTGTTCTTGCGGCCATATGCCGTCATCCAGCCGGGGCCGCTTGCTTCATCATGAGAGATTTCTTCTCCCTCCACGATCTCCATCTTGCGCTAAGGCGCCCGCGGTCGCAGGGTTAGGCCTAGGCCTACCTGCGCTGCCTCGCCGAGGTTAGGCTTACCGCGTCAGGGTTAGCTGTGCCGTGGTGTGGTCGGAGCTGCACACACTCATAAAGGGGAAAAAGTCACCCACCGTATAAAGTCCGGTGTTGGTCAAGTCGTCGCAACGCACTGCGTCGTTTAACACATAATTTACTCGGTTTCGACAAAAAAAAAACCAACCAAAACATTGAAAAAAGCAGGAGCCGAAATCAGCGCGTCCGCACTAGTCGGCGCCCCCTGGCGGTCTCAATTTATATCAAATTTGGTGTTACCTGACGTCAGTAGATGACGAATTATCTAAGTAATGCAAAAATGATAACCCGGACACGTGTGTCATGCAAGAACATGACAACATACCACGCCAATAGCATGCTCGTGGCCATTTCGTTAGCTTCACATATACTAAGTTCGATATCGCGTGACGTGAATAAATGACGAAAGTAAACGACACATTCAAACATGATAATCATGACACGGAAGTCATGCACGGCATCATTTACCTTCACCTTGTAACGTTGTGCTGATTTTAAAGTGGCATATCCACTTTTATTATTCGTGCTTCGCATATCATCGATTCCCATTCTAGGTGGGATCTGATAATTTTTTCTACTCTAAAGTTGGAGAAAAGGATAAAGAGAATCAAAAAGATTGGGAAAGAGTGAGAGAGAGAAAACCCCTCCCCCATGCGTGGTAGTGTTCCCAGCCACGAGTGGTCGCAGATAATTATGACGAAATTTTCCTGCCAGAGTAGACCACTGGAAGTGGTTCGAAAGGGGGGGGGGGTAAACACCAAGAGGGAAGGCAGGGAGGATAACCAGGCACATGCCCGGTTTGCTACCCTACGCTGGGGGAATAGGAAGGGGGCATAAAGATCAGAGAGAGAGAGGAAAGAGAAGAGAAAGAGAGAGAGAGAAAAAAAAGGAGGATTGTCAGTCAATCGGATGGCGCGTATGCAGCGATGGCACTACACAGAAATTAAAGGTGGTCACATAGGCCTGTAGTCCTCAAAAAGCACAAGACAGCTTTGACTGCTTTTTGAGCCGACGAAAGGCGATGACGGTGTTCCAGTAGCATCTGCACGGAGAGTGGCCGATCGTCCAATTGTCGCAATACGTCCGAAAGCTTCTGTCTTTCAGAGGCAAATCGAGGGCAATGACATATCAGATGGTCGATGTTTTCTTTGGTGCAGCAGACGTCGCATTCCGCATTGTCGGTCAATCCGATGAGGGTTCTATATGCTTTTGTGAAGGAAACCCCCAAACATAGGTGACAAAAAAGTGAAGCTTCACGTCGACGAAGTCCGGATGGAGGTCGAAGTTCCAGTCGAGGGTTTATTTGGTATAGTCTCGTATGTCTTATGCTTGGGGTGTTCCACTCCTGCAGACTCAGACTACGTGCCAGGTGACGATGTTGATTTGCAGCGTCAGTCCTTGAAGGAATCGGAAGGGTGTGTTCTTCTTGGTGCGATGTACGAGCCGCGTTGTCTGCGGAATCATTGCCACTGATCCCACAATGGCCAGGAAGCCACTGAAACTTGACCTCGGGGCCTGTTTCTGTGACGTGGTGAACGAGCTTGACAACTTCGTAAGTTAATTGTTCATGGCGACCTCGTCGAAGGACTGACTTCATGCTCTCTAGGGCTGGTTTTGAGTCGGAAAACACAGCCCATTTACTAGGTCTTTGTGATTTGATGTACTCTATGGCGCCACGCAAAGCCGCAAGTTCTGCCGCTGTGGACGTAGTGGCATGTGACAGTTTGATTCGCAGAGTGATTCCTCTAGCTGGAATCACCACCGTACCACCAGAACCAGACGCTGTGGTTGAACCATCGGTGTATATGTGCACGTGGTTGTTGTACATTTCGTGCAGATGGCTCAAGCTAAATTGTTTTAGGGCTGATGAAGGCAAATTTGATTTTTTCTGTATTCCTGGAATTGAAACACGTACTTGTTCGAAGGTACGGTAGATAAACAAGACACTGGTAGGCTGTCCCAGGAAACAAAGAAGCGTCAAAGCATAAAAGCTTCAAGTACAACAAACAAAATAAAGTTGGTAGAGCTTTCGAAGTTGATTAATAAGCGTAAGGAATCAAATGTAAGAAGGTATAACATGGAGAAAATTTAACACGTTCTGAAGAACGGAGGAAGCGTCCAAGCAGTGAAGAGAAAACTTGGGTAAGGCAAAAATCGGATGTATGCACTAAGAGACAATGAAGGCAAAATAACTACCAATATGAATATGATGGTTAAAATAGCGGAGGAGTTTCAGTGAGATCTGTACAGTAGTCGGGACAACCACGACCTGAATATAAAAACTAGCAGTAACCCAGATGACACCGCACCACTAATGATAGAAGTTAGAAAATCCTTGAAGGGCATGCAAAGAGGGAAAGCTGCTGGTGAGGATCATGTAATATCATATCTGCTGAAATATGGAGAACAGATTGTGTTACAAAATCTAGCCAACCTGTTTACGAGCGGTCTCCTGACGGGAAGAGTACCGATATCTTGGAAGGATGCTAACATCACCTTGATACATGAGACAGGAGATGACGAGGACTTGAAGAATTACAGGCTGATCAGCTTGCTCTGCGTAGTATACAAGCTATTTACAAAAGTAATTGCTAACATATTTAGGACAACATTAGAATTCAATTAACCAAAGGAACAAGCAGGATTTCGAACAGGCTAATTAACAATCGGCAACATACATGCTATCAATCAGGTAATGCAGAAATGCTCAGAATATAGCCAACCACTATGCATAGCCTTCATAGATTCTGAGAAGGTGTTTGATTCAGTAGAAATATCAACACTCATGCAGACACTGCGGAATCAGGGAGTCAACGAAGCATATACAAACATCCTGCAAGAAATCTACAGGGGATCAACTGCTACCGTATAGTGCTTTATAATGAGAGGAATAGAATACCAATCAAGAAGGGTGTAAGGCAGGGCAATACAATCTCCCCAATGCTATTTACGCGTGCTTACAGGAGGTTTTCAGAGGCCTAGAATGGAAACAGTTCGAGATGAGAGTTAATTTAGAGTTAGTACCTTAGTAACCTGCGCTTCGCCGATGACATTGCATTGCTGAGTAACTCAGGGGACGAATCGCAACTCATGATTACGGAGTTAGACAAGGAGAGCAGAAAGGTGGGTCCTAAAATTAATCTGCAGAAAACCGAAAGTAATGTACAACAACCTCGGAAGAGAGCAGTGCTTCGAGATAGGTAATGGTGCACTTGAAGTTTAAAGACTATGTTTACTTAGGACAGGTAATAACCGCGAGCCGAACTACGAGATTGAAGTAACTAGAACAATAAGAATGGGTTGGAGCATATTTGGCAAGCACTTTCAGAAAACGACAGGTACATTGCCACTATCCTTAACGAGGAAGGTAAATAAAAGCTTCATCTTGCCGGTACTTAGCTACGGAGACTAACGCAGAAGGTTCCGCTTAAATTCGGGACGACGCAGCCAGGAATGAAAAAAAAGTAGGTGTAACCTTAAGAGACAAGAAGAGAGCAGAGTGGATTAGGGAACAAACGGGGGTTAAGGATATCATAGCTGAAATCAAGAAGAGGAAATGAACATGGGCTAGAGGTATAGTGCGTACACAGGATAACCGCTGCTCATTAAGGGCGACTAACTGGATTCACATAGAAGAAAAGTGGCTTAAGGGGAGACAGAAGGTTAGGTTGGCCGACCAGATTAAGAAGTTTGCGGGTATAAATTGGCAGCAGCAAGCACAGGACCGAGTTGACAGGCGAATTATGGGACTACTAAAACATCACCTACATACGCTAGTTGGCAATGTTATCTGTACAATCTTCATTCTGCATTAAGATAACTGTATTAAAGACAATAGTAGAGTTCCAGGATACAATCGAAACGTATTCAAGCAGCGTCATATCAAACATAGCTGCCACCATGCGTCTTGGACGGCCTAATAGAGGTTGTTCACATTTTTGGAGGTTTCAGGTCAAGCAGGCAAGCGCTAATGGCTGTTTCGAGACAGCTTGTGTTGCTGCTAAAACCAAGTTTTCAAGTTCAACTTTAGCCCACGACGGCCGCAAAGTCGATGACCGTGAAATACGAAAAACGCCCGTGGATGTTGATGTACGGGCACATTGAAGTAGCTACATTGAAGGCGAACCGGTAGCTACCCATCAAACATACAGTCTCAGCGTTTTCGAGTGCGTAACGGCAGCCTTCCTCTTCATGTTCAAGCTTTATACTTCATATTCTACGCTATCCGAAACAAGGCTTAGGCAAAACGCGCCGTCAGCTGTGGCCGCTGATTTCCCACCCGGCAGGGTGCCCGATAGACCTGGCGCCAGTAACTCGATATACCTGTCGGAAAAAACGAGCCCAATATATCTGAGCACGCAGTGGCGGTCTGTGTCCGATGCAGCCTTGGCGATGACCATTAACCGTCCGCGGCGACCACCGGTGACCGTGTCGGCGCCTTCCACTTTCGTTATGTGTGGAACGGCACGAATGGAAAAAAGATGGAAGCGCCCGAGCAATATATATGAGTGAGTCTGCACCGCGCTGGCGTGTTTCGAGTCCGAATGGCTCTTGAGATAAGCTCGACATCTGTTCGCGTGGTCGAACGCATGGCTGAGCATGGCAAAGATAGGACAACTGGTCCGTCGTGCGCGTGCCTCGTCTCGGGAGTCCATTGAGATTTCAGCCTAGAATCACAGGCCTGTGCTTAGAAGTGATGGTGAACAACACGGCGTGAGCTAGTTCGCCGGTGCGCACATGAAGCGAAAATGAAATTTTTCTTCATTTATTAAATGTTTAGGTGCCACGTTAGGCACGACAGTTGACTGTCGGAGTCCTGTGTCATCAACGTAAAAACAAAGGAAGCAAAAATCTCCACATCATGACGTCTCCATATGAGGTGACAGATTGCACAACGTTGTGACGTAATCATGACGGCACTATGGCATCACATGATAATGTGCTCGCACGGTGTCGTCAATTGGTCAAAAATAACCGGACCACGGAAGCACCGCAAAACGACGTTAGGTTTAGAAAGCCTTTGGAAGAGGCACACGGGTTTATCAATCCACACCAAGAGAGTACAATGACTCTCACCTTCGGGTTGTCATAGGCGAATGCCTAAGGAGTTGACAACCGCACGCAATATATTTCAAGGAGCACTAAAATCAAGCATGCAGAGCACAGTGAAGGATATTATTTGGGATATGTGGAGGCTTTCAACTGAAAAAAAAAAAACTGTGTACTTACGTATTGTACGGTAAGAAAAACAAAATAAATGAAGCGACGTGTCATATTCCGAAGGAAATGAACAGCATTCCAGTCTGGGTGTGTTTCTTTTTCATTCGGGACATTTTTGATGGAGGTCTAACACACGTCAATTTTCGTTTCATGGCAATAAATGCAGTTACGCGAATTTCCTCATTGCCACACAGCTAATATAAGTAATAGAATGTGAGACTCTTCTTTTCTTTTCAACACCAAGTGTAAGAAAACGTTTACTTGCAATGTTTTAAAAAAATAACCAAGGTCCGCGTAAAATATCCAGAAAGCAGAAATGAAACAAAAGCGAGCATTGTGATGAAAATTCGAGTGTGTCTTTTGTATTTCCGAGAATGCCTAAATTTTATAAACGATGGCTTGAGAATATTCCACCTGAGTTTTCGGAGTATGCTTTCTCAAAGATTTTGTGCAATCATAAACTCATAAACCTGCAAAAAACGCTATATATATATATATATATATATATATATATATATATATATATATATATATATATATATATATATATATATATATATATATATATAGTGTGTGTGTGTGTGTTTGTGTGTGGAAAAACTGGCTCACATATGTTAGTAGAGAGGAGGGAGAGAAATTTAATTAAGAAGGTGAAAATAATGCATGTGGATAATAATGATGACGATAATTTTCTATCTACGACATATGGCAAACCTCGACTTTTACAGCTCGCCTGTATATATTTTGTAATAAATGATCGTATTCTTTTCTCTCTTTTTTGTCGGGGGGGGGGGGCGCGATCAGCACTTCTGTCGCACACCACACCTCCTAATTCCGCAAGAACAACTTTCTTGGGTAAACGCATTCGCTCCTGTACTCATTTCATGAGTTTTAATTGTAAAAGAGATAGAAGCCTGCAACCAGCCCCTATGATGGATACCGTGGCACAGCGCGACAAATTGAGCGCAATGATGCAGAACTATTATTGCACATTTTGTTAGACAAAGTAGACGACCACGTGAGCCCATTCTAAGAAAAACAAAATAATAAAAAGGAAATGACGACGGAGTGGTGATCAGTTCAGGGCGAAGACAGCACGCACAAAAGAAAAAAATTACTGGTATGGTATAGACCTTTGGGTGGTCTATAATTGAGTTCCACACGTGAACACCAGAGTGCTGCTTGGCGTCTAATGAACGGTACGACCTTCCTCGCCTCGCAAAGCTCACCCTATGTTGTGAAATCGCTTATGTACGCACGCACAGCTTTGTCTATATAGGTCGCTCAGCGGTATTAGATAAGCGCTTCAGAAAAAATATATTCGGCCTGCACGCAACTCACTTTAGCCGGCGGGCCACGTTTATCGTGCAAAGTGCCCTTTACAACAAGAGCAAAGTGAAAACCAGCGCGCAAGGAGAGTCGAAGTTCGGTGCAAGATAGGCAAAACGAAACACACACAAGCGCACGGATCTAATTACGTACAGAAATATAGGAAGGCAAAATGTCTGTTTTTACCGCTCGCGGAAGAACGGGGCAGCTGGCTTGCAGGCCAGTGTGGTATGAATATCATTCCGAGCTGCGTCAAAGTATCCCGAGCGTTTCGCTCCGAGGTTTATATAGCTGCTTCTCGAGCCAGAACTGAACGCATATTAAGGAAGCGAGCGCTTTTTTGAAAGAAGCACGAATGAGCCACCGTCAAAGAGGAAAAGAGCGACGTCGAGAGAATAATGAGTGTCCACTTGCGTCCAATCTGCGCTGCCAGACGCCGACATTAAAATGAACTAACGACTTTTGAGCACGGCTACTTTACCATGTTGACGCACTTGGGCTGAGCCGCAGTCACCACAGAGGCATTTCGGTGTTTTGAAAAATGCCCTTGGCTACCCACTCCTATTCACTTTAACTCTTCACCTCTTTCCTGCTTTTTTTGTTTCTTTCTCTCTTTCAGTACGGTGGTGCTTCATTTTACGTAGCTGCGTTTTACTATTGCTTTCATGCGGTTATTTTTGGGCAAATAGGTATGCCACCATGAAGCCTAGTAAACTGGGAGTTCGAATGACGGTTTCATAATGCGAAGTTGTTCGAAACAATGTTTGGCGGCCCGTTTCCCTTGCGAAATAAAAAAAAACAAGAAAGGCGGCAGATAACGAAGAGCGTGGTTAAGGTTTTTGACATTTGTCGTACATAGAGAGGTCATTGAAAGTGCATAGTAATGTGGAAGTCATATCTCAGTCATCGAAGCACTGAGCTAGAAGTAGTTAGACAAGGACACATTGTAGCAAAGAGTGAGAGAGAAAGAACATTCTGGTGGCGAGAACTCTGCCAAGGGCACGTTGTAGACTGCATATAGCAAGTGGATGTGCCAACTCTGTTCCGGTGAAGCACACTTCTTTTTGCACACATCCACTGTGGTTTACACCATTTCATTGAGAAAACGTTATTCTGGCTTTTGATTGATATGTGGGGCTTAACGTCCCAAAACCACCATATGAATATGAGAGACACCGTAATGGGGGGTTCCGGGAATTTCGACCACCTTGGCTTCTTTAACATGCACCTAAATCCAAACGCATGGACCTGCAGCATTTTCGCATCCATCGAAAATGCAGCCGTCGCAGCCGGAGTTCGATGCCGCGACTTGCGGGTCAGCGTTCGAGTACTGCAGCCACGAGACCACCACGGCGGGTCCTGATTCCGGTTATAATGTCTTTAAAAAATGTTAACCAGTCTGCTTCTTAACAAGAGCTCTGTCTTTTGTGTTCATTTTTATTGAACAGCTTTCTGTGTACTTTCTCTTCAGATAAAAAATAAATTGAGAGAAAGGCAAAAAGTTCAGCTAGAGTTAAAGCATCCGGTTTGCTACCCTGCACTAAGGAGAGAGATAGAATGGGGAAGAAATATGAGAAGAAAAGCGAAGACAAAGTAGACGCACGAAAAAAAATAACAAACGCGGAGTTGCTATAGCCACTTCGATAGGCCACTACCACGCAAGAAGTTCAGTAAGGCCTTGACTGATTTTCTATGCGGAGACATATCGTGTCCGCATTCGAGCACTGAGGAGGAAGAGGAGGAAAAATAACTGGAAGGAGATGGAGGTTAACCAGTTCTTAGTCCGGCTGGCTACCATGTTCTGGAGAAGCGGGTACGTCGTGTAAAAAGTTGATAGAAAAGAGATGTTACAAAGAGAGAGAGAGGACAAAAGAGTGTAGAAGAGGAAAAACAAAGTGAAGAGAATACGACACTAAAATCTGTCTCTAAGCCCAGTTGTCAGCAAAAAAACGTAATAAAGCTTTCGAAGCCTTCTGCGCTGCCAATGTACTCAGCCAATGGCAAATAATCTTGTTCTTACAAAGGACGATAATCTAGTGTACCTGTGTATCTAGAGCTCCGACTGTTTGCTAAATATGAAAAGGTGAATGTTTGATGAACACAAATTCTAGGCCGAAAGTGTACGCAAATATTCCAAGTCATGTCAGGAACAAACCTCAAGCAGTTTGTCGCATGATTTTTAACGCATTTGCTTCCGCAGAGGGCTCCGTTACGGTTGAAGTGCAGTCCCAGGAAAAAACGGCTGCCAGAGCTTTCAGTTTCAATATGCACTAACATGCATCAGCTTGATGCCTACAGCACGTAATGCAGGCTGAACATGGTCTTCGAGACACGAGTTTCAGTCGTTCAACAATCAATGGTAGAACACTTACCACTCACAGAGCAGTGTCCGTTCCCGCTTCGTCTGAAAATACTCCATAGTCAGAGCCATCGTTTGATTTGAGTCGATGTGGCCATTAATGCTTCCCAGCCACCCTCCAAAAGCTTTCTGCACCGAATATTGTTAAGTGCTGCTTCCAGATTCGGAGGCATCGTAAGTCACTGCTTCTGTGATCCGCGCACTTTTGACCAAACAATGATTCTATGTTATGACGTCATCATGATAAATATCGTTATGTGACGTTATTTTGACGTCACAAGTTTAGGCGTTATGTCACGTCATAATGTGATCTCGTAAGACATGATCACGTGATTTTCTCTGCATCATTCGTTTTGATACCAATGCCGGGGGACGCCAAGGCCAATACTTTCTTTGTGCTCAATGAGGCACTTGATGTTTTAGCCTGGATAAGCCGATGGTAAGCCATAGAGAGAATCTAATTATGATCACCCTCACTACAGTTAAAATGTTAAATACCTGAAATATGAACAAAAGTTAGCGCTGCTAAACGGCGTCTTAAAAAACTGGCATCCAGTGAGTGACAGGCAGCGCTCGGGGTGATAGTCTGGTTGTATGAGTCATCATGGCGGCGGCGTAACTGCAAGGATGCATTTCACAAAGCAACGCTTAAAAAAACATCGTTTCGAACGTTTAGCACACCAACAGTGAAAAAACCTTAAATCCTAAACCCTCTAGCTGCTATTTTTTTTCAGCCTCATTTTGAACGTAGCAATCGCACGAAAACAAAAAGTTTGGCAAATCAGCATTTGTAGGTAATGTTATGGGTTTTTAAGAACTTCGTGTGCTCCTGGACACAAAATGAGATGTTCGTATCTGAGAGAGCACGAAACCTATCATAGCACAAAGGAGCGTGGAATGGTATCATAAATCCGGAGGCAGAGAGAATTTCAAATAGAAATGATAAAAGAAGATTGTTAGTGTGTGCCTACTCATGAATTTGACATTGCTTTCGAAAACGCATAAGGGATCCAGTTGGTGAAGCCTGTGTAAGTCCTTAGAAGCAGGTGTCTTCGAAAATTTGGATACAGAAACAGACAAGTCTCTCTTTTTCTACGATGCCTTTTTCTGCTGCTTCCTCCTGAGCACGGTTCACATGAAGTTGGTATTACAGACATATGGCACGTGCTTGTGACTTCAGTGTTTTTTTCCTTGTTTTTTTCCTGTTTTGTTTTAGGGATGAAGCCCCTTGAACCGTGGGTCTGTACATTGCATGGCTCTCTTCGTACGTGACCGCCTAGTCCTATGACTCAGCCCCCGCCGTGGTGGTCTAGTGGCTAAGGCACTCATTTGCTGACCCCAAGGTTGCGGGATCAAATGCCGGCTGCGGCGGCTACATTTTCAACAAATCCCACACGCGGTTTGCAGAAATGTAAAGAAACAAAAACACGTATGAGGGACAGAAGAGACACGTCGCGGGCGCACATGCACTGCCGTGTCATGTTCGTTTTCTAAGTTCAACAAATTAATGTTCTGTAGATGTTGGTGCATACTTGTTTTCGCAGTTTTAAATGACATTCAATCACCCACTAAATCAATCAGTCAATCGACATATCAATCACATCATATTAAACAGGATTCTCTAAAGAAATCAGTTGATTCCATCGTATGCAAAATTGCTCGGCTAGGATTTCTGTATCATGCAAAGTGTATCAAATCATACATAACACGCTGAGACACTTACAAATGTTCGTTCTTACCGTCTACTATATGTAAAAATGGAATGAGCTTCCACACACTTGCATGAATGTCGAATCCTTAAAGGCATTCACTGCTAAAATCGAGCAGTTTCTATTCATACAAATCCTTCCAGTGACTAACTATATTTCTACATTTCTAGGTTCACCATGACATTTAGATTTGTTGTATTTACCACTAAGTTATGCAAAAATGCTGTTCTATATTGTTTTTCGCTTTGATAAATGTATAAGAGTTAGTCGCATAGCAGTGTGCTGGAGTGGGATAACGGTGTTTCTTTTACGCTGTTGCGAAACTGACCTACGTATTCATTGTTCCATCCTATAGGGCCTGTTTATACTCGCTGTATTCAATAGATAAAATAAATGAATAAATAAATAGATAAATAAGCAAATCACAAGAACATTGTACTCAGACACACTTCAAAGCAAAATATGGCGGTCGTCAATCGTGGCGTGGCAGCGTATTAGTTCATTTTGCTTTTTAGCAGCAGTATCTTTAATAAATATTTCGTCATATCTCTCCTTGCTAGTGTAACCGTAAACTCGGGCAAATCAGTACTTTTAGTTCATCGTAAGTTTGAGATGTGGCACTGCACTTTGTTGGCTGTGCAAGCTTTCCATCAAGCTGCGCAAGCTAATCGTCATGCTTCACCTCACGTCTGTGATGTTGCACTAAGTGTGCCCATAGTTGTCATGCTGACGTGCCTGCTCAAAACGTTGCCCTGTTTACCCAACTTTCGCGCAAATTTCGTCCTCTCTCTTTCTTTGGCAGCGATGACTTGCATGGCAACCAGAATACACTGCATTCCTTAGTTTTATTTCAAAGATACGAGAAAGGCCGCTCGGTCCACCTTTTCAACTGCGTTTGCTGTTCACGCAGTGCATCGTCAATCCCAAGTGCGATGACGCCAATCTGGCCGCCTACGTACCCTCGCGTCAAGCAACGAAGGCCTCGGCGCGAGAGCCGCGCTGCACTGCAGGCACCGAGTGCTCCTCATCAGACTGCTCCTAGAACCAAAGCCTGTAAAGGTCAAAAGCACTCTCTATAGCGCCCCGACCGTGCTTCTGAGTTCGAGAAATGAGGTAGAATTCTCCCCTAAGCCTTTTCTAAGAAAGAAAGCTGGCTTGCGATTGAATGTCTGGTCAACACTAAGGCACAGAGAGCCATATCGAAGTTCTGCGGTAGTACGGCAGCTCGATTGCTGACCCGAAGGTTCAGGGTTTGATCCCGGCCGTAGCGGTCCAGTCTTGAAGCAAATCCAGCGATAAAAGTCCGCGAGATTAGCGGTGACAGCGCATGTTTAAAAACACAAGATAGACGAAACTCCCGGAGCCTTCCAGTAAGACATGTCTCATAATCGTGTTTGAGCACGTGAAACTTAGGGTATTAATAAAGATATCGTTATGTCAACGACCCGCGTGCTCAGACGTGACGCAGAGGACGACATCACTAACAGTGCTGCCAATGGCGCACGCGCTTAGGTGCAACGTAGAAAATGAGGCAACCGACGGCGCAGCCAATGAAGGCCATTTTCGAAACATGACACGATCGGTTTTTCGTTTCGCCTAGCCATATACAGCTTTCGCTGTAAAACGAGAGGCGAATTCTCACATCTCACGGCACTACCAAAAGAACCAATCGAGTAAAAGGCGGGTGTAGTAGAGAACAAGTTCTACGATAGAGGCAGCTTCTAATGACGAAGTGGTCAATGTTAAATAAGTTATGATAAAAAATACAAGGTATAATTCAGTTTTCGTCAAGGGAGTAATAAAGAAAAGCAGTCGGTTTTCTAGAACATTAAATATGCCGTTGTGTTTTAGGTGACGTTACCCCAGAAGCAAAAGTAGCACCCTACCAAAAACTACAAAGCATAGTCGAGGCAACTTTAGTCAGTTCATCATTAGACGCCGCCCCTTTTGTTGAAGATAAATGCCTTGTTCGTAACTACACCCGTGTTTCATTCTATTTGCGATTTCGGCAGTTTCATTCATTCTCCGGTTCAAAAAAAGCAGAACTTTAGGAACAAGATGGATATCACAGCCATTGATGACGGGTGCCAAGTGAACCCGCTCATCTCACAGACAAGATAAATCTTCACTTGAAGCTTTGCTAACTATTGACAAGTCCTCACATTTGCTATCAGGAGCTTTTCTCTCTTATAACGTCACAAACAGGATGGCTACTCCTTTCTGTCAGCTTAGTTCTCAATCTCTATCGCTTCCACGCTCTTGTTTTTTGGTTTTTGCCTAACAAAATTTTCGCAGAGGCAGGTTCGACACTATCGCGCCTTGCGCTGCACCTCGAACATCGGTGTGTACTCCTGCGGACACGTAGAAAATGCGTACGGTCCCCGAGAAACGCTACGCAAACAGGGCCTGACACTAATGAAGACGCGAGTTAATGCAAGGCGCGACTCCTGAGAGAAAAGCAAGCTCCTCGTGTCGTAACTTACGCAAGAGACCCTGGTTTGTACAAGGCAAGTCGGTAAAAAAGTGTTGGGAGAAACAGCGGAGTTGCCTCGCGTCTAAGGCAAGGGTGAACCGGAGTTATATTAGTTGATACCCTTTGGGAAGAGGCTTCGGTCTGCAACCCGAGCCGCTCGGAGGGAGTTGTTGCACTTTCCGCAGGTGACCACGCTGAACGGCAAACTATAACTGTTCGCGGACAATGTTCCTTCGTAGCACTCTGACGGTGCTCCCGTCACTACTTTTTCTTTCTTTTCCTTCTGTCACAAGCACTTTTTCGTTTCTTTTGTTATTTTACGACCTTTTTCCAATCCCAAATAGAGGGTAGCAAACTGAAGTCTCCCTCTGGTTAACCTGCCTGTATTTTCTTTATCTTTCTCTCTCTTGCGGAGTTGTTGCTTTTTCGTTTGGCGCTTCCCGAGTAAATGTGTCAGGTGTTATTGCTAAGGTACGGCTGACACACAGGTAAGTCGGTGAAGCTTCAAAAAGAAAGTGTTCCACGCCTCTACAAAGTTTGGCACAAGGCACTGACGTCCCAGCGAGCCTGAAGGTAGCGTGCGGGCATCACCTTCCACCGCCACTTGTAGTAGAGAAAAGCTATATGAATCAGATGAAGTAATAAACATTAAAGTATATAGCACCGAAACACTATAGCAAAAACAGATAAAATGTGAGTGCCTTAAATACAGCTTTGTCATCATTGTCATATTCAAGGCACTGGCGCATACGTAACCATTGTGTTGCGAACAACATCCGTTCATGCTAGTATAAGAAATTGCGACAACTTTTCCTGAAAGGTACCAACGTAGATTGTGAGACATTTATTTGAAGGAGGCTTAAACGCGGTAGTATTTGAGCCTCTAAATTAGGGCACTTGTAGAGCCCATTTAATCTTCTGATGCATTATTATAAAAGCAAAGAGTCAATACTAACCAGGAGCTAGCTAATAGCAACCGTTGTTGCTAAGCGAGTAAACATAACACGCTTCACACGAACTATAAGTTTTAGCGGTGAAGCTTCTTAGGCCATGGGTCGTTCCCTCCTCCATGGGTAGTATGTAGCCACCTTTAGTTTATGATTTGCTCAATAGATGGAGGTGTGCGTATATGTCCTTAGAAATCATATAACCAAATGGCGTTAGTGGTTGTCAAAGCATATCCAAGGAGTGAATCTCGTGAAACGAGCGAGGACAGCGGCCCGTGCCAACGGGATCCCGGACTAAGGATCCCACTCACCGACATTCCTTCCTCGGTCGTAAACAAATGTTTTATTTTCTCTTTCCAAGGAGTGAATGATGATCCCGTAGCGTGCTGAAGAGTTGAACACCTCGGCAGGACTACAGGGAAATGCAACGTGCGTATTGGGATTTTCCCGGGGCGGCCGTAAGCGTGGAACACGGTGTTACAGCCAGGAGAAACAGGCGAGCGCATGGGAGTGCATCGCAGAGCTATTTTCCTTATTGACGGATGATATTAGCGAAGCCATGCTATGAGCGAGGCTGACGCTTGGGCTGATTAAAGTCGCCACCTTGTGATTGGTTGAGGTGCTTACAGAAATTGCACGTTTACTAAAGGAAATTTTAGGAAATGCTCCACGTTGTACGGATGCGTAGTAAAGACGCACTGCAGAAGTTAATTGCGGTGACCATGGCCAAGACTCAATACTTAACCGCAAATCAAAAAAACTGAGTGAGGAAAACTGCATGTAGTTATAAAAGGCGTGATTTTGATTCTAGGTGGGATTCTACGATATGTTACCGCGTGGCGCAGGGGATAGCCTGCCCGGCTGCTGCTCCTACTGACCATCCGACTTTTTCGACGATATTCAAGACGATATTTTTAGGGTATACTTCAACGCAAAAATTTAATCTGTCTGTTGGTGCCTGTCCAATGCTCCCGCTTGCGATCAAAGTTTAAGCCCATGCTCAAAGTCCACTCATCTTCAGCTGGTGGCTGCGTTATTACTTGTGAACCATGTCAATCAAAATGCAAATACTACTGAGCATATTTGAGGTGCATTGTCGGTACGTTAGTGTTAGGCAGCGTGTATATTTATTTAAAAATTGCACAGAAACGTAAGTATAAAATTGAAGTCTTTTTAAAGCTTCGCTGTCAATGCGACGCTATGAACAAAAAACAGGTGTTTCCTACGCTTCGAAAAAAAAAGAAAATTCATGGGCTTTAACTCAAATGACCCGGTGCTGCCAGCGGCTCTGTTTTCTAAAAAAAAACTTCGGCTTTTGTTTTCTTTGCGATCTTACCATGTGCACTTGTCGGTGTAATTTCCGTGGCGAAAATGCGTCACTGGAAATCTTACTTGACGCCGGCATAAAATACTTTCGAGTAAAAATTCATGCCGGCATCTTGAAGTTACGCTCGAAGGTCAGAAACGGCGGAACATCATTTCTAACCTCAGTATTCTAGAACGTTCCTTCTCTCAAACGCTCCACCTTCACTTGAGAAAGCCGATGGGAGCGCCGTCTCTAGTCACGACAAGTGGCTGCATATCAGCCATAATCTGCTGCGATTCTCGAGTAGCGTAGCGTCATTTTCAGCCGAGCGGCGGCGCAGTGCTCAACTTTGTCAAGTGAAGGGTGAAAGTGGAGTCGAGGAGCGTTTGTGAATACGCGAGTAAACTGTCGAACCACGAGGCAACACCCAATTTAATTCGCCCGAGTCATATGAGTACCCGCTGGAGCATTGCCGAACGCAACTGGAATCACGTTCGTTCGAAAGGGGACGACGGCTAAGAGGGCAGAGCCGATGAAAGTGGCTCCCGGGTGCGCAGCAGATTCGCTGGCCAGGTGTCTCAGGCAACGGTTGCGCGAACGGCAAAACGTCCAGGTGAGCCATTGCTAATTTGCATGTTATTTCACGTGATTTGTACAGACCCGCTGCCCGGTCTGCAAGCTGGCTGAATTCAAATGACCACATTCGCCAATGTTCTCCCCTCGCCATTTCCTCTTCTTGTTTCTGGGCAGTCCGCCTTCTGTCTTTTTTTTTCATCAATAATGCTTCCTTCGTTTTGTTGTCTGCTCATGGGATTTGAATGGCCTTTGTCATCGAGTTGGTGCAAAATGAATGTTGCAAACAAGATTTCGGTTCTTTTATTTATACATATACGCATCATCAAAGTTAGCATTCGTACACTGTGACAAACGCACACGTTCCTAAACAAAGGGTAATTATTGTAATTACATATGCCCCACATTACTTTTTTTCGGAATCAATTGACGTATAAAGATATCCTTCGCTACTGGAGAAAATGAACAAAAAATAAGAAAATAATTATATCACACTAAGAAAACTGTTTCGTACTTTTTTTTTTCGCTTAGCATATTTCTTGATTATTTCCATATCATCCCCCATGTGCAGCAACAAAGAAACAAGAAAACGTTACTTTACAACAAATACTCTAAACTAACTGGTCACTGATGAAATGCCAGTCCCTCATAAATATAGGATAGCTTCTACATGATCGAAACGAAAAGAAAAATGACGGGAAATATGTGGTAGTGACAAAGTAGCTACGCAGTTGCCAAAAGGTCTGTGTTGACACTACTGTGACTCGTATTGATTATTTATGTGGTACAGTTACTAAGCTAAGCTACGACTGTACAGGTAATGACAAAACTTGCGCTAAGAAAGCTATTGGAAAACTGAATTTTCGCGCCCGCATAACGCGCTGGAGCACGCGATGTGTGTTCACCGGTTATTTGTTAGAGTTGCAGTTTTTTTTACCAATCTAAGCGATATGTAGTCGAACACAGCAGAGCCTGAGGTATGGCGCCAGACCGAGTAGAACAAAAATATCAGACATGGTTGATGACACGTATTTTGCATAACCATATATGCTTTAAAATGATGTACCCCCCTCTGTAAGTATACGTTGCCTAAGCGATGTTGATATCGATTCAGATAGTGACGACCTCATCTGCTACAATAACTCCATTGCTTTCTGGAAAAGCAAAAAATATCAATAATTCAAGCAATAACATCGGTTAAACGAGGAAAAAACTTTTTTGTGTGTACATTTTCGGTGTGCTTTTCCCACTATTTATCATAACAAGTGCGAACTTAGGGAGCATAGCACTGTGCTACGATTCAATGTGCTAAATAATAAAGCTATAAGTAGTGCTTTCCGTTCAGACCTTTCAGTTCTTCATTTCAAAAAGCATCCATTGTACCGATGTCAGAATAAATGATTGCCGCTGCTGCATTTCCCGTCGCAACACATATACATGTTCGGATACAGGCACAGTTCGCAACAGGGATGACTCAGAATTAGTGTGTTGCAGTGAATTAAAATATTACATGAATTTAATACGTAGAAGAAGGTCCCGAAGTCAAAGATTGTAATGAAACGCCCTGTGCAAACCATGCGTAAAATATAGTTCAGAGTTGATATAGAGCAAACAGTACCTGTTTTCAGCATAAATGACAATTTAAAAATTGAAAGTGAGCAAACACTGGAATTTTCTCTTGCGCCTAATAAAATATGTACAGCAGCAGCAATGAACTGATAATATTTTTATGTATCATTTAATAGTGTTTATTGGATTCGTGCTTGGTAAATACGCTAGCACTGCGTCAACGGGACACAATAATATTAATAAAAAAAACCGTCTTGAGACACAACGCTCTTGAGTATAACGGGAGGAAGCCAATGGTAATATTTGAAAAAAACTCTTCTATTTTGAGCTCGGATAGATAACCTGGGCAGATTTCAAAGTTCTCGCATATGAATCTGCTAGCCATGGTTGACTGAGTTACTGTGAGCGCGGGACGGAGGGCACACGTGAGGCAAAGCGTGCGCGCAATTTTCCGGTGTGGAGGAGAAGACACTATGACAGCGAGCACCCTCTTTCGGCGCACACCTGGTGTCCACACTCAAAAATGGAGAAAGGTGAGACAAGAGGACGAGAAACAATGAAGTACGTACAATACCATTCAGTTCATTAAAACATTCAAATGAGTGAGCGACTTGCCCACTCTTTTTTACAACTAAAGAAGCGTGGTATGCAAAGTTTCCAATTAGCGCCCCCCTCCTTTGTTCACTGTGGAAGAGTGATCCCGCTGCCGTCTTGCTTTGGTTCAAATGACTTTCCACGTCGTCTTAGTCGCTTTTCTTGAATAAACACGAACGGATAAACCACGATGTTCCGCCACTCGACGACTGTTTGAAAACAAGAGAGACACTGCGTGGAGACGTCTTGCGGATATTACTTGATAACTCCTCAGCGTTCTGTCTTAAAAATTGGATCAGCGTGCCGGTCAAAATTTCTTAAGCGGGTGTTACAGGTGGATGCAAAGTACTGCATATTTTACTAGTATAAAAAAGCTCGACGTGGGGAACAAGGGAAATCAGAATCAGAACTTTGTTTCTGACAATTACAGACAATAAGTTGGCAGTCTTTCAAGCGAGAAGCTGGCTGTTCCAAACAGCGTTGAAGTGCGTGAAAGCCCTTTATGACAGGAGATAAGTCAGTGTGCATCACCGGAGAGCGTGTATATAGGAGAATATCTTCTACAGTAATTAGGGCATATTAGAATTATATCTTGCATAACACTAGTGATTGCATGGAGTTATAGAATGGTAAAAAAGAGTGAACCGCGCGGCTCTGTTTTGCACTCTTCCAACATGCTGTCACAATGTTCACGGTGCTATTTGGAGAACTCTGCACACAGAAGAAATACTTGCAATGCTCCTCACTTCAAAGGAGCATTTCAATGAACGATAGTGAAATAGAAAAAATCATTAGTAATTATCGTAATCAATGGCATTTGACAGCAATAAGAAAGCATAATTCTTCAATCTACAATGACTCGCTGTGTTCGGTCAGCTGTCTTTACTTCACGCCTTGAAAATGCCTGATTTCACAAGTAGTCATCCCGTAACTGTCTGCCATAACCGTGAAGGAATCGCTTATTTTGTCCCCCATACAACTACTGCAGGTAAAAAGTAGTTTCCCGCGGATTTCGTTACTAGCCCAACCCGCACGTCTCGCAATGTAAGCAAAGTTATTGGCGAACTGTGTTTTTTTTAATCTGTAAAATACCTTCCTGCCTCTGGAGGTTACGTCTGTCGTTTCATCTCCATCATTTCCTGTACAGTACTTAACATCTCGAGCTTTTTTGCAACTATACGAGCGTCCACTTACTAAAAATATTCAAGGAAACAGGACGGAGGAGAAAAGCAGGGAGGTCAAATGGTCCATAATTAGTGGTATGCTGCCGTGATGAGGTTAAAGAAGTAAAAATGGGCAAGCGGGACCCCAAACACGGCGGCAAAGTCAGTCACTCTCGTGCGCTGTGTGATGTCACTCGTCTGTCACGATAAACACAGTGCACCGACCCTTGCGCGAAAAGCTGCATCTAGTGGCTAGTAGCCTGTAGCTGTATACTTTTTTTTAATTCAATGATTACCCCGCTTAGCCCGAAGGCGCTGCAGCAGGGGGGTTACAATGTCGAGAAAAACACATCTTCATTAATACAGCACACTTGTTCATTTGATAAGTGAATCCATTCTCTAATAGAACGAACAAAAACGAATTAGCATACAAATTAGATCTGGTAAGGTACTCTAAAATCTTGAAACAATGATCATTTCTCGAAGAGATATAATGAGGACTGTGAAGGTACTTTTCTTTTCGAATGCCGGTTTTACCATGAAATATTTGGTACAGGAGCTTTAGCCGCAGTTTCTTTCGACGCGATGAGAGTAATTCCCACCCTAGTTCATTTTTCATATTGGTGCAACTGTCATTTCTTGAGTACCGGCTTAGGACAAACCTTGCAGCTCTATTTTGTATTTTTTCAAGTTTGTAACTTAAAGTACTTTGCCAGGGGTCCCACACGGCACAGCCGTATTCAAGCATAGGGCGAATGTATGTTGAATACGCCGTTGATTTCAAGCATGCCGGCGCTTGTGTCAGGCTGCGCTGTATAAAATTTCGTGACTTGGCGGCCTTAGCAACAACTGAATCAACGTGTGCATTCCATGAACAGTCGGCTGAAAAAGTTACACCTAAATATTTATAATGCGGTTTTTGTGTTACTATACTATTACAGATGACATACTCTGAAGCTAACTTGGTTTTTTTTACGCGTGAAAGTAACATGAATGCATTTATTGTCATTTAATGTCATTTTCTACCTTGAACACCATTCTTGGATGCGCTTTGGAGCAGGGTGGCATCACTCTCATTTCTAATTTTTCTGTACAAGACACAGTCATCTGCAAACAACCGTATATTAGAATCAATTCCTGAGCAAATGTCATTTATATAAATTATAAATAAAAGTGGCCCTAGGACTGAGCCCTGTGGCACCCCTGAAGTGATGTTTACAAAACTTGATTTTTTGCCATTTAATACTACACACTGTTGGCGGCCTGAAAGGTAATTATCTATCCACACCAGAACTTCGCGGTCAATGTTTAGCGCTGCAAGCTTACTTAAAAGAAAAGAGTGCGACGCAGTGTCGAAACGTTGAAACCCCTTTGCATTGTGCTGTACACTTTCGTGAACTTCTGTGATCTCCAGATAATGGGTCGTTTTCTTAATGCGAAACTTGATTAACGATGAAGCTCTTAAAGTTGCCGTAGTTTGTCTCTTGGAAGCAGAAACTATCAAGAACAAACCCACGCTCTCTACGTCCTCCTGTTCATCTCCATCCTCACACCACTGCTTCGCAACTAGAACGTTTGCGCCGATTTCTCCGGCGCAGCCTGTAATAACCCTGATGAGCGAGAAAACGAGTGAACAAAGAAGGAGAACGATATATTGACAAAGGGTAAGAGAGCAAGTGTGGGCGAAAAAAAAAAATTATCCACGAGGTGGTACTCGAACTAGTGCAACCCTCGATCCGATGGCGAGTGTCCTCACCACTCGGTTGCCCAAGCAAAGCAGCAAATCTTGGTACAGTCTTGTGGAATATAGTGTAGCCAAAATGTGGGAGAGGGAAGCGAACGTAAGAAGCACATATATGATGGGGAGGAGAACGGAAAGGAGGACGTTATATAGAAAAGCAGGGCATAAAAAAGTAAAGAGAGAAATGCAGGGAAATAAATGAATAAAGAAAAAAGAAATAAGATCAACGAAGAAGAGAAATACGGAGAGATAATAAGAGAGATGAGGGGAAAATGAAGACCAGAAATTAAAGAGCAAGAAATATAAAAAAGAAATAGAAATTAACAGTGATTGATGTCATACAACTCTCATATAAAGTAGAAAAATAAAGATATATCGGGAAAATTTTAGCAATACAGAAATACTGCAAAATCGAGCACTCTATAAGTGCCCATTAGCCCTGCTGCCTCGTTAGTATTGCGCCTATGGCGCAAGGTACACTATTCTGTTTTTATTTCATTTTTGCCCAGTTTTCCAGACATATCCCATCAGATAGCACTCATGATATTGTGAATCAGTATGTAGTCTAAGTGTGTGGGTGCAAAAGTGTTGACTCTGCACAGCAGACGAATAGCGCCTAGCAACCCAAGTACGATGAGGTCTCGTTCGAGCGTTAGTTTCCACGTTCCAGCAAAAGTGGAGGGAGCGCTTGCCTCTTATAATTTGCGTCACATTATCGGTTACGAATATACTGTAAAAAAAGTTTTTTTTTTGCGTTCTAGAGTTTAAGGGCAGTATTTATTCTTGAATGAGTTACGTGTTTACGAGCAAGTCCTTAAGTCCTGCCGCGGAGGACACCGATGTATCGGTAGGTATACACCAACGGCCCTTTTCTCGGCAAGCCTGCACAGCGTTCCGGGGAAACTGGTACACTAAACACAGATAAATTTTAAATCTGATTGTTTAGCTTCGTCTGATACATTACACATGGACCGCATTGCTTAAGACGCACGCAAATACCAGTACAACCCAGCAACTACTAACGATCCACCTTAATTGCCGAGTCGTACCGTAAAGCAATTCATAATGAAAGAAACTCAGCGTATACCCCGGCCAGGCCAAATAACAACGTCGGGATAACAGCAACGAACCTCGCGTCACATTCATTATTGGGCGCTATTGCTGCATCAGCGATACACCTTTTATGGTGTTGCTTTTAGCAAGGCACCGGTAGCAGCATTTTGCCAAGTATGGAGTACGAGTATAGCCGGCACGCTCAGAAGGGGAAGGCTGGGTAAATAGGCGATCGGAGTGTGCTTACATGGGAATATAAGTCATTTCTGTCCATACATACACACACAGCGCATCGACTCACTGGGCACAACAAAGTAGTCGCATGTCGCCTCGGCTCGGCACGAAACCGGGTGGCAGCGTTAGGCAGGCGGAATAAGCACCGAAAGTCCGCATGGGGTGAGCGAGTTAGCGGCACCGAATCAAGATTCATTCCGCCTCACGGGATTTCTTAGTAGAACAGGCTCCTGGGATAACATGCTTAATCAATCTCGGCGGCACCCCGACCACCTGCCCCAGTGCTGGTTCCAGCACACACAAAATTCACCTGCCATTTCTGCAACTTACTTCTCTGCCGACTTATGCATCCGCCATCCCAGCTCTACTGTGAGGATCCTTTCGATTACGCCTTGAATATACATTTTATTTTATTGTTACGAAATCACGTTTGTTTCCATATTTATTCGAACTAAGAAACATCGGGAGCAAACTACTCGTCTTTCATTTCTGTTCTTGTTTTTTTTTGTAATTCAGTCTTTACGCTTTGAGTAGTCTCCAGTTAACCTGGCTCTCTATGCTTCACTTCATTTGATTGAGAACCATTTTGTACTGCTCTAATTTTACCATTAAAAAAACGACAAAAAACGAGAGATGTGCCGGAGTGGGAAAGTAAAGCGAGATGATAAAAAAGCAAAACAATACTTTTCCTTTTCTTCGCCCCCGCTACAGCCACTTCGCACTCAGGGAAAATTACTTCCTCCAGATTATGCATTAATGCGCACCCGGGGTACATCAGACGCAACATTGTCCTAGGTATGTTGTGTGCTCTTAGCTTCGAAGCAGCAACGACCAACGTAATCATTCATAGTTATGTTCGTGAAATGGTGTTTTCAGTTATACACGCAATAACTTTCTTTTTAAACGTGAACTGAGATTGTTCTTTTGTATAACGGTGAAATTCGAGAATAATTTTCTGGTCTGGCCCTTTCTTTGCTTCTTATAATCAAGTAGTTTGGTGAAGCGAGAAGCCAAATTTCTCAGAAAGTGTAGTGTCGGGGCGGGCCCGTAGGTGAATTCGAATCGATGAGTGCGCGAACGCATTATGTGTTATTCATCTTGCAAAACATCTTTTTACCGCTCCCTAAAGGATAGTAAGAATTATTTCATTTGATGTCACTGCTAACTTTAACGAAAATAAATAGAAATTGTCATTATTGCAATATTTTTCTGAATATTGTAAGTGTATCTCGGGGAAAAAAGCAGAAAGGTCTCTGAGATCAAGCTATGATGCCATCCATCCATCGGTACACGCCTGCAGAGTAATGAGAACAAAAATGCGGTGAAGCGGTGATTTTTTTTTTACTAAAAGGGAACTCGCATTGAATGTCATAACGCCATCGGAAAGTTTCAGCACAGATCTATAAAGTACTTTTCATTCGAAGTGCTTGCTTCAATTACTCACCTAACTATGTGGTACCACTGCACAAAAACAAACTTTCGTTTTGTAAGAAAGAGTTTGTTAGAGAGTAACGCACACAAAGGAAGTGCCTCGAACACTTTTATTGCAATTACAATTACATGGACACTCTCATCTGGGTTCTGCCATCACCGTCGTGTACTATGTATGTATATTTATCTATATATTTGTAAAAGCCTCAAAAAAGCGTAATTCCGAAATATGTTTCTGACGCGCGGAATTCAACGAGGGGCCTCTGGCTCTGCAGCATGTGGCATTAATCGCTGAACCAGGAAAACACTTTTTTATTGTCTATTTTTATACTTGAAGAAATATCCTTGAAGAAATATATACACTGAGCCAGAAAAACGAACGTCCTACAACGCTAAAACGCCAAGCTATTTATATACGCCACTAACCTGGGTTAACCACGTTCAATGACAACTTTTTCTTTGTTTGCTTCCTATTCTTGCTTCTAGTGTTCATTCTTTGTTTTATTCTAGTGTGCCTTTACAACAGAGAAGGCATCAAAGAAGAACAGCCAAACACAATGATCATCAATTAACCAATGAGGTGTCATCAGATCATCGTCCACTCATTTCTATTTGCCGTAAGGTTTCAAACCCATGCACATCAACTCAACAACCTATAAAAGTAAGCGCCACAACAACTATCCAGTTCTTCTGCTCTGTACTTTCTTCGGACACGAGTGCCAGTGAAGTATTTCTCTAGATATACCCGTTTTTCTATCTTTTCAACCTCCCTTCTTCTCCAGTGGTACAGATGAGCCAGAAGAAGAAAACGGCAATGTCCCGTGGCCGCCGGCAAATCCATTTATTTTGAAGAGGGTGAGTACGAGCTTTGGTGAAGAAAAGTCCATCCTGGGATGAAATGGCGTAGATCTCCGCATCGAAATGACCTCACGGACACGAGGCAAAATCCGTTAGCCGACGGCACTCCTGACGCCAGACACCCTGCAAGGCATCGTTACGGCGCCGACGCATTGAACTGTTTGCCGGCTTCCGGCGCACGCCACATACGCTGTTTCTGTCGTTTTTACTTGCGAAACGCTGCAGCTGACGCACGCTATGGCTTCTTTGGAAGTCGTATTAATGATTCTGAAAGGCGAGAGTGCAGCGCCCTCGCAAGCTTCTGTTGTACGCCATACACATTGCGTTCTCTACACGAAGCCAACGCCGACAAAGCTCAATTCTGAACGAGGTGTGTGTAAGAGAAAGGATCTTTGAGCAACGCAACACAACGATAATTTTTAGAATGGCGTCAGAGAAGCAGCGCTGCGACGATCACTTCGGGCGAAATACGCGATAACGTGATCTAAGCAAGCATACACTCGTTGCGGTCACGTATTTGGCCGCCCATTGAAGTCTGTGCACAAAGCAGTGTAGTTACTAAATCGGCAAGTCAAGACCAAAGTATCACTCTACGCTATCATTCTTTGTAATAATCGTCTTATTCAAAAGTCATACCGAACACTACCTCAATCTTAAAGATGTTTTCACAGCAAAAGCTGTTTTAAGATAACAGGGGTCGTTTTTGGCGCTGTAGGTCATTCCAAATGAAATAAAAAAACCTCGAAGAAAGCCACTAAAACGTAAAAAAAAGAGAAACTGCGAGGCAGAAGCAGGAACACTTAGCACAGAACTGGCTAATGGCGACGTTTCGGAAGTTTTACGACATTTTAGTGGCTTTATTGAAGTTTAAATATGTACCAACTTGTCCAACAAGCGACACTGTCGAACTCCAATTAAAGGCTAAGTACGGATATATCTTCTTAACAAGGTTTCATTTTTGTGACGCTGTTAAATCAGCTCCAATAAAACAAGAACTGTTTGTCGCTAAGCGCTTCCCACTTCAAGAATTACGACACGATCAGCTTTTTACATCAAAGAAATTATGGGGTGTACTGCAGTAGTTTTTAACATAATTGTAATAGCCACACTAATAGCGTTAAGGTGAGATTAGCCCAGCTGACCTCGTAGGGTACCAGGTGATAAATTATTCCTACCAGATAATCTAGTTAAAAACAGCGCAATGTTGGCCGCTGGTACGAAACAGAAAAGCCCGACCTCCCCTCTCTCTCCTTTTCGCACAAAAAGACAGTTTTTTTTTTCCTTGAGCTTGACCTTCTAATACAACGATATGATTACGATAGACGGTGCAGTGAAGTGCTCTGCAAAATTTTACTGTCTGGTGTTTTTTTTTAAATGCCACTGACATCACGTATCACACGGGCCGCTACCATTTTGCCTTCGTCGACATGTGACCGCCGTGAATGGGACCACCTCTAGGTCACCAGCTGAGCAGCCTAGCCACCACTCATCCAAGGTCAAGGTTGTGGACACCTCTTTATATATATTCAGGCATAACGGGGGTTTTATATATATATATATATATATATTTATATATTTATATATATATATATATATATATATATATATATATATATATATATATATATATATCATGATGTGACGTTTGAAGGTAGCGATGGTTGGTACAAGCCGAGAAGGAAGAAGTGAGAACGGAATAAACATGGCGTATGAGCCAGGCCGCGTCTCCCATTCATCATAGCGTCACACGTAAATTCCGTCACACGCTCGAAACTGTTTGGGCCTTGTGTGTGACACGAAGCATCAAGGGATTCGGGTGGTTCAGTAAAATCTGAAGTGTTGTGGTGCAGTGAACACGTTGAAGATGCTGATTTCATTGCTCTTGGGATAGGCGGCTTTAGGTTCAGTTTTTTGGCGAGTCAGTGTTCGAATGCTTGATGTTTTTTTCGGAAGAGTCATATGATGGTACAATGGTGGTATATTTTCTCTGAGGTCTCGTTTGGAAAATAGGCTTACTGCAGGAAGACTTCGCGTAACTGTCATGGGCGAGTTGAAAAACCTTCCGCTGATGAAGTATGGACAGGTCTTCATCGTATTCTTCGAAACTTTAGTGCAACAATCTCGGTAGAGACTTTTGCACTAAAGTGCAACAGTGCAACAGTCTCGGTAGAGAACAGCACTTTGCGAGAGGTGGAAGTTGTAAAGGAATATGTCTACCTACAGGTAGTCACCGCGGAGCCGAACCATGAGAGTGAATTACCTATAATGAGGATAGGCTGGATCACATTCAGCAAACATTCGCAAATCATGAATGGTAATCAGCCACTAACCATGAAGAGGAAGGTGTATAACTGCTGCACCTTGCCGTTACTTATCTACGGAGCAGAAACGTGGAGGCATACAAAGAGGGTTTAACCTAAATTTAGCACAACGCAGCGAGCCATGGAAAGGAAGCGGATAAGAGTAACCTTAAGAGACAAGAAGAGAGAAGAGTTCGGGGAAGAAAACTGGGTTATGGATGCCATGTAGAAATCAAAAAGAAACAATGGACATGCGTCAGGCACGTAGCAAGTATACGCAGGATAACCGTCGGTCATTAAGGGTAACTGACTGGATTCGAAGGGAAGCTAAGTGGGTGAAGGGGAAACAGAATGTTAGGTTGGCCGAGGAGAATAAAACGTTCGCAGATATAACATGACAGCAGAAAGCACAAGACCGGGTCGATGGGCCGATCATGGGAAAGGCGGTTGCCCTGCATCAGGCATAGTCAGGCTTGTCATGTATATATATATATATATATATATATATATATATATATATATATATATATATATATATATATATATATATATATATATATATATATATATATATATATATATATATATATATATATATATATATATATATATATATATATATATATATATATATATATATATAGAAAACAGCGAATGTGAACACGGACACCAGAAGGATAAGGTTTCGCCATTGTGCATTCTGCGCGTCTTCAGTTGTTGGGTTGTTGGTAGGCATTTGTCATGTCCCGACTTCCTTCTGGTGTCCGTGTTCACATTCCCTGTTTTTTTTTTCGTTTTAAGATGAAATTCGCGTAAATGATTGCAACAAAAAGGCGACTAGTTCATGGATTCCATCATACGGCAACCAGCCGATATCTGATACCGTCGATATCCGACGCCAGTTACAGCCCGAAACCAGTCCGGTTAGTTCGATAGGTTCGTTAAAGTTTCCCCTTCCTGCACTTCGGAAGGGGCTGCTCTTTTTTGAGATCGTGTTCTGCTCTCCTTCTTTGTTTCTTGCTCACTGCAGCAAAGACTCTCCGGCTGTCTCGCCGGTTAATACAATAGCGCCACGTTTCCAGTTAGGCTTAAGGGAACTCCGCGCGCAACCACGACTCCAGCTTCTGCAAACAGCGAACTTTAACGTCGCACCTGGTTAAAACTTGACTCAAGGCTTCCACTGATTGCGCTATGTTGTCGAACTTCCGAGAGCCTCTCGCGTATGGTTGTGCTCATCCCCTACCACCTCTATCACACTACCATCTCCTTTCTCCCTCAAGCGGTCTCCGATAATCGCCTTTCCGGGGATTATTAGTTCGCCAAAAGGGCGCTGTACTACCACTCCCACCACCAGCGACTGCGGGTAAAGAATGCATTGCGATGCATGCAAGGAACGCACTCGCTCATGCAGCCGCTAAATATTGGAAGCTGGAACGTTTGCTGCTGCCAGCCTTGAGTTCCAGGGATCAGTTAATTACGAAGTATACAAGTGGTTGAAGGGACGGACATTGCCATGAGCAAGCAAGATAGAGAGAGCTTTTAGGTTACCAGGTGCAACGGGCCTGCAGCATCTGAAACTCATCTACTACAAGGCGGTTTCAGAAGCGGATACTCTTACTAATTGGCAACGTCAAACTCAGACGCAGTAATACGTCACTGACTAGCTGTGGTTTTAATGAAGTTGTATCGTGTTCGTGGTGACTAGGCGGTACGTCGTGCTTAAAGTGACTTTTGATAATTTTGTGAACACAATCTTGTAAAAATCAGAGGCGCCGGTTTCCATATCCTGCTCGAGCAGGGCATATTCGGAATAAATAAAATTTCTGCGCCGTTTCATTTGCTGTAGATAACGTACAAAAGCTAAAGCATGGGATGGTATTCACAAAAACATCTTACGCTAAAAGTTTTCGTGAAATACTGCTTCAGCCAATTACACTGCGGGACATATCATTAGTGAAGCTGGCTGACCAGTATCAAACTACCCTTACGGAAGGGAAGCTTTGTGAATTGATCTTTTTCGCGACAGGTACAGCGCCCTTATCGGCGAGAGCCAAAAGCAACATAGGTGGCTTTCCGGGAGGAAGCTTGTGCGTTCCTTTGCACCCATTGCCTCCGAGATGGTGCGCCGACAGGTTTCGGAGACCACGAGCAACCAAAAATGTTTCGGGGTGGCGCCACTGAAGAGTTTCCGGTGCGCATGCACAAATGGCGCCCGTGAAAAAAGGTCCATTCGGCCTCTGATATTTTAAGATACAAGTGTACAGAAAAGACACGATGAATTCAATGCATAAGGGGCGTTATTTTTAGGTTTCAAATGAAGTGTAACAGCTACAACGTTAACGCGACATCATAAAACTGTACGAAATAAACCGTGGTATATCCACTAAATGAGTGATGATGAGTGGGAGAAGCAGTGGGATCGTTCGGTGTTACTCTAAGTCACCCGTGGCATTGACCACTCACGCATGGGAATGAGCGACAAAGTGTTGTACAGTTACATACAAAGTTTAATGGTCATAAATGGTACGTTGTGTTGAGTAGAGAGTTTTGTTTTTCCTTCACTATTACTGCTTTGTGGTATCGGATCTAGCCGGAAGTTGGCAAAGACGAGGTCTGTGCAAGTTCCCCTGGTAGTTCTCGGTTGTTTCCAGTAAAATGAAATGCATCGTAGAGCTTATTGAGACACCATTTACTGCACAAGCCAGCCGTTGTCCGCGGTCATCATTTTCATCACCTTCATGATCGTCGTCATGGCGTATACAGTGAGTGCCTTGCATGTGATGCGCCATGATGGCAGAAAAAGATTGTGCGGTCTGGAACGCGCTTGTTGTTTATAATCATCAGCATAATCATCATCGTCGGCTATGTCATGACAGAGAAGAGGGCTCGTTAATAAACTGCTTTTCATCTAATAAATGTTTCACATAGGATGCCATAGCGACGAGAGGTGCTAGCCAGCACTCGTAGGGTTATGCCTACGTCAATGCTCCCCACCCCAAAAAAAAATGAATTTATGAAGAGCCGCCGACATAACGAAAGGGTATTGTGCTGGATGCATAATGTAGATGTGGAGGATTGGGCACCCGCTGGTGGCGTGCTTTTTTTGTGACTTTCTTTCACTCTCTTTTATATCACAATGACAACACTTCACTTAATACTGACCATTACCGTCTCTTATGCCTCCTTATGTTCAACCCGTGTTTTTCATGTGGCTCTGGCTAACAAAAAGACTTGAAGCCCTTTGCTTTCCTCTCGCCTTGTATTTCACTTTTACACTTTAGTATTAGGGATATAGCGAAGCTGTATATGGCAAGGTTCTGCAGGATTATCTAGCTAGGGGGAAAAAATAAGCGCGGAAAACAACATTTTTTGGCGCCCTTCACCGGAGGTTGTACGCACCCTTATTCCCTTTCCACAGCTGCCCTTCGCCTTCTCGCCTCCTCCGGCATGTCATTTACAAGTGTCGTGAAACTCGGCTGCAGCTCTTCTCACCAATCACTGTGCTATTTTGTCTCTTGACATAGAGATCGCACTAGTACTGTCGTCAGCCGTTGCCTTTTGAACTCTCTACGAGTTGGTCGAGTGTTGTTCACTCGATGGACGAAGTGCGGTAATTGAAGGATCGCCAACGCGCTCAGAAGTGCGAATGGGCGTGCAAACGACGGGCAGACACAGCCGCTGGCTTCTATCTTCACAGTAGTGGAAGGGCTCTGAATATTTTTCCCACCTGCATTACTGACGACTATTGCACGTAATTCTCAAGTACTGTTCATTATGCAATCAGAAATTTCAAAGAAAAAAATGAATCTTACCGAAATAATAAAGAAACAGGGTACCGATTTCACGCATAAAATCATGGTTGCACCTACAGCACCCCCCCCCCCCCCAAAAAAAAATATACCCTCGAAGCCAGTACTATTGCCTTCCCTTTCACCTTCACTTCCTATGTTGGTCAGGTCGCTGTTAAGCAAAAATCGGACGCTTCAAGCTAAAAACATGCGCATAGCTACAGTGATACTGTCAGCAACAAGCCGAACGTGGTGATAGGCCAATTTTGGGAATACGGAGGAAAACTGGGTGAGGCGTCGAGAAACCCTGTTCCACATAGTGCCAACGTGTGTGCGTACGGTCGCACAAACGGAGGCTTCACACCCGGAGGTGCTGCTACAGGCTCATTTGCCTAAAGGCCAGATAGCGAAAGAAGCAAACGAAAGGCAAGCACTTTAGTGGCCTAAAAATTATAAATAAGTGGTCTTCGCAGAAGCGAGCGCTCGTAATGCGATCTCCCATTGGCGTTGCGTTATTTTAGACCAGTTCCCCGTAAAGGGCCTCCCTCGCGTTCCATGCCGACATTTCGCGATTGTGCATTCACAGTCAGAAACAAGTATCGCCTAGAGATAATATAAAAACACCTTCTCTCTCCTTTTCGTTGCAACCCCTCGCCTTTCTAAACGCTGAGTAGCAGGCCGGAAAACGAATTCAAGCCAACCACTCTGCTTTTCGACCGCAAAAAACATTTCTCTCAATATATCTTTTTCGTAATCACCGTAGTTTTGAAGCGTAAAACCCGATATTATTGCCGTCGTCGTGGTCGTCGTCGTCATCGTTGTTGTTGTTGTTGTTGTTGTTGTTGTTGTTGTTGTTGTTGTTGTTGTTGTTGTTGTTTGACGACGAAATTAAATACGTTATGTTAAACTTTGGGAAATAAAAAAGCTACATTCGTCAGACGAACGCTCCCATCGAGACAACGCCTAAAGATGTTGCAGAAGCGTAATATCTTGACCATTACAAAAATGTCATTGATCACGTTCATTTTCTATTCAGGTGCGAAAACGTAACAAGCAGGGCTGCGTTACATGCGAGAAGGCACGATGAAACACATGCTGATAGAGAGGACAACTCAATGAGTAGATAAGAGCACTCATTAGCACGTTCATAGACGTACGCAGAATTTGGCAACGCCTCCCACATGTCCATGGCCGCTGATTCAAGATTACACTATCGCAACAGAGGAAATGTGAGCCAATTCTGCAACAATTAAGATATCATCGTTTCCTCAGATCTCATTACAATCTTAGAGAACCCCGTTTTATTTATTTTTTTTCCTCTTCCTAAATAGTTCCACACTGCACTTAGTGATGCCGATAAAAAATTTATTTGTGCCGTTTTAGTGGATACATGTCATAACTCTTGATGATAACACGAAAGGCCAATCGTTCGTTCATTGATCTCAGACCACCAATTTTAGCTCACCCAGCTCACGTGCCAGAAGGTGCCGGAGCAAGACTTGAACGCGTTAGCTGGATGACCCCAAAACGTGACGAGGATTGTACTCGTTGGTTGCTATATTTTGTTTTTTCATCAATGCCCACTCATTCAGCACGGCTACAAAAAAATTAAACGACTGTGCTTCCATTAGCCAGTTCACTCAGCTTACTATTAGCTTGCATACCATGACTGCCGCCAGCACACCACTCGCTTGCATGCTGACGCAGCGGCCACAGACTTCCCAAGAAAGAAAGCAGCGATTGTCAGGCTTTCTGAAAGCGTGACCACGCGCAGACATGACACAAATGAATCAAGCACTAAAGTAAATAAAATTTAGCAGCAAAAAAAATGAAATTTCCTACTACGTAAATTTTAGCACAACAAATAGTCTTTGTGCTCCTGGTTAGCCTTCGCTGGCAGCTCGTGTTTCGTCAATTTTTTTCTTGGTATACAAACCATTCGTTTCTCTACTTGTGGCGCGCTCGAGTCATTACAGAATCGTTCACGAACGCTATAGTCTGGAATAAAGCTGTTGATCTTTTTGCCATGGCTAATGGAATTGAAGGTGTCTGCATGGCTCAAGAAATGCCTCACGCAAGTATTATTTTTTTACCTAGCTGAATATTATAGGTCCCGCCTCATTTACTAAGATGAACAACCAATAAAGTGCCGCTCACAGTGGATATACCGAAGGCGAAAGCCGTAAGGCTTATTTAAATGGATCCCGAGAGTCTACAGCAAATCACACTACTTTCCCGAGTCTTTACAGGTGCCTCACCCATTTCTTGGCTGGTCATGGTCACTTCCAGTTCTACCTATTACACTTCAATATTGACACAACCAACTTTTGCAAATGCGGAATCGTGCTCTGGCATTGATCACTACCTTAACGTTTGTCCTCTCACTCGTACTTTGGTCAGTGATATAGTACACAGTCACTCCGATAACATCCTTCCTTCCGATTACCTCCGTATTCTTTGCGACCCTAATAAGAGGGCACTCCTTCTCCAAGCTGCCTCCCACATTACAACACGGACCACAATTCTTTCCCCTCCATCCTACCACCCCAACGGCTTTTAACATTAACATATTTCCATTTTGTCTGCTCCACACATCTACATTTTCTTTTTCTTATTACGCCCCTGCATGCTAGTGACTCGCACGTTGATTGCCACCTATGGCGTATGTGCCTGTTACATGCATGGTTTTCTCTGCATCACGGCCTATTACTACACCACTTCCCTTTCTCCACCTTCGTCTTAGAGCCTCTCTCTATATTAACACTAGACGCATTATATGCGCGCCTCTTGCTTTCAATGCCCCGGAACCTACTCTTCTTATATTTCTCTGTCCTCATTAACATTATCCTTTTTTATATGCCTTAGTACACAGGTTTAACAGCTAACCAAGGCTTGCACTGGTGATTCTACGTCTCACTGACTCCCGTCATCGGCGATCTCCTTCGAACCTCCTTTGGACCTGGCTCTCTACATCGACTTCGCGGCCAACCATCATTTTACTTCTTTTTTTTGCAATAAAAGGCAAACGTTCACCACAGTGTGGCAAAGCATGAATTTCGTAGCCCTTCCACCCTTTATCTCATACCTTTCCCACTTGGAAGCACAATGACTGATCCCAGCTCAAACTTCACTCTTTTTTATAAGCCATCATTTGATTCCGTTTCTTAGTCCGGCGCGTTGTCTCTAAACTTCCGTCTTTTTTTTCTTTTCATAATTCGCTTTTATTCCAAATTGCTTTGGGTGTTCTTCCTCTCTTTACTTATTTATTTTTTCAACTGACTTTACACCCGTTGTACCTTCGGGTGGTACAGCTTCCCCACTTTCTTCTACTTTCTTTTTTTTTTCACGGGGGTCCAACTCAGCCATAACGCCCGTGAGACTCCTACAAAGCTAAATATCTCATGGATACACACTGCTCTGAGCAATGATCCTACCCTCTTTTAGACGCCACCTCTGAAAAAGTATGATGCGCACAATTGACACGACATTATTTCAAGGGACTAAATAACACATCGCAACAAAAATTGTCTCATAATTCGCTGCTTTCTATGTTTTATAATATTTATTACAATTTAAGTCGTAACTTAAAGTTAATTCACTCTGGAGTGATTCATGCTCTGTTTTTGTATGGGTAAATTCAACTCTAAAGCTAGAAGTATATGGCTAGTTCATTTTCGGTTATTCTGACTTTCGGCAACGAAAAAATGTCCAGGTGGCGTGGCTCGCGAGAAGCTGCACGCCGAACGATTCGCCCAGCATGGCAGTGCCTTCAACGAAGGGATCATAAGCAACAGTGCAACATGAAGTTAAATGTATCTACACTCATTATGGAGAAATTTCGTTTCATTCAAAGCACAATGTGTCTTGCTTTTGGCCACTAGTCGACGCAACAAGCAAATACAAATTGTGTACACAATTGTGTACAAAGCGTCCTAAAGTGCTAATCTAGAAATAAATAGCTCGCAAAGGTACAAAAGCTTGCAAGAGAGAGAGAGAGAGAGAGAAAGGTTAGGTGAAAAGAAAACACTTAATCAGAAGAGAATTCTGCAGATTCCTACCCTGCACTGGGGCGGGGTAAAGGGGGGGGGGTTGCAGAAAGGCAAGAAAGGAATATAATTACTATGGGGTAAAAAATTACGCACGCAATCAGGCACGTCATAGTAATTCGGCTTAAAAAAGTGTCTGGTTTACGCTTGGACCAAGTCCGCAGCTCAAATATAATACGTAAAGCTTCCTGTAACAGTAACAAAACAACAACGACCACAAAAATATATCAATTGTCATTTGTATTGGACCCATTGAACTGGAGCCGGCCCATCACGTCACTTCGTTACATAAGGACATCCATATCTTTGCACTCTTCGTAATATGAGTAAACAAGGAGGTCAGAAAGTGCAGGGTGCTGAATGCGAGAAAAACTGCCCTGTGACTTGGAGAAAATACGTCGTTCTTGCGTGCGTGCGGGCAGCCGGGAAGAGCAATGCGATCGTACCAGAATGGTCCACCCATTTCTCCCCGACTTCAACGCATCTATCCTACTTACATTCGAAGTTCTGCCAGCCGTTTGAGAACACCAGCCACGCCCAGCCTGATATAGCCAGAAGTTCCGTGCACTCAGAAACATTGAATATATTTATTCATATTGTTCAGAGGTCGAGATTAACAACGCGTCTGCCAGACTTACTCGTCCCTATTTCTCTCCAGTCAAAAGTGAGTTTGTAAGCACGTTTCTATTCACACGACACACATCATTAGATAAACAAGAAATACTCAGAACACTTATGCGCTAATATGCAACAAATGGAAAGTTATCGCTCGCTCTATTTCCGCACGCATGGTGATGAGAAAATTAGTGACCTTATCAGGCCGCTATCTCACCGACTTATACAAAGGATCATGATCACGACATGACGTTACAGATGACAAATATTGTGACCTAATGCTCACGTCATTATTTTGTCCCATAGCGTCACCTCGCGTGCTGTCGTCACCACGTGACATCATCGCTTGTTCAATGGTGGGATAATGTCAAGGCAGTGCGACAACATGTTATGTCCCGAAAACTTTCAGAGGAGGGGATAATCTGAGAAGGAAAAGATAGCTAACCCTTTCGAGTCGTCTTAAATAAATGCATAAGAGAGCCTATGAGGTTTCATTGCAGTGAAATTGACTGGACCTAATTCCGCCATAGATATTCATACGTGTGTGGAACAGTCGATCCGACACAAGCACCGAAGTAACACCCAAAAGGAAGAAGACGACAACGTGGTTGTTCTGGGTTGGACTTTCGAGCTATCCTGTTGGCCTGCAGTGCTGTGCACTCTGCAGGGCGTTAGCTAGACCCACTGTCAGCAAATTAATCTTCCTCTTAACATCTTTTTGGTGGAAGTGTAATGTAGATTTATTCACTGACAGCGAGTAACAATTGTTATTCCCCGTAACAATGTCAATGACCTCAACATTTTCACTGCGTGTGTATGGTTATGAGCGTGCAGGATGAAATATTTATCGTAGGTCGTTTATATATTTACATGAGCATATTGTGGGCATTTGTTACTTGCATCGTCCTCATCCCTGCATGATCACAATCACCATCATCCGCTTGTCTGTTTGTCCTCATTGGCACTCTGGTTCATCATCATCGTCATCGTCTGTGTACTGGCTCTGCCCGTTCGTTTTGCGAGGTCTTTCCTCAATTAAACGCTGTCGCAACCCAGACTACCAAGACTTCATACGTGGTGGAGGTGGATTTTCGGTCCTCTTACCTCCCGCAGCCCGCTCTACCCGCTGGAGCTTCGTTCAGGCCGCCGATTGCGCCCACTGTCAGGCAGCATGTCCCAGACCGAGCCTACCGGCGCTCATGTCATCAACCACGCACCGACGCAAGCTGCCCCTCCTATTTACATACACGGACATCAGCAGGAACCCCCGCTCTTCGCTGGTCGTCGTGGAGAAGACGTAGAAGACTGTCTCGACGACTACGACCGCGTAAGTGTCGCTAATCGGTGGGACGAGGCCGCCAAACTGCGTTACGTCCCATTTTATCTGACCGGAGTCGCAAAGACATGGTATTTTAACCACGTCATCGACTTACCCGACTGGGCTACCTTCCAGCAGCAGCTGCGACACGTTTTTGGCACCCCGGACATTCGATCCGCCGTCGCGAAGAGGACACTTGATACTCGCCGACAACATCCCGGTGAATCGTACACTTCATACATCGAGGATGTCCTCGCACTGTGCCGGCGTGTCAATCAATCCATGCCGGAATCGGACAAAGTGCGCCACATATTGAAAGGCATTGGGCCTGTTGCCTTTAATGCACTCGCTGTGCAAAACCCAGCTACCATCGCTGATGTCGTGACGACATGCCAGCGCCTTGATGCGCTGGACTCCGTTCGCCTCCAACCAGACATTGGCGACCACCACTCCACGTCAGATGGCCACCTGCGCGACCTCATCCGGGACATTATACGCGAAGAATTGCGGTCCATGGGCTTCACACCTCCTACACCACGACCTACACAGCCTTCGGGAATGCCCTTACGTGACATCATCAGGGAGAAACTTACAACGCTGACCGGCGTTGCGCCCGTACAGCCACATGCTTCACGCCCCATACCCACGTACCCTGAAGTTGCTGCCGTGCCTCCCAGCGACGCCCACGCGACATTGCCGCGTCCATCCTACGCGTCAGTTGCTGCCGCTCCCCCGGTCAACTACCATTCCGTAACCCCTGACCCTCCGGCCCACCTGACCGCGCTATCTACAGGTGCGCCGAATGTCTTCTATTCCCCACCGTGGCGCTCGTCTCGCCCTGTTTGCTACTACTGTGGCTATCGCGGCCACATATCTCGTTTCTGCCGGAAGCGCCAGCAAGATGAGCGTCGGAATGACGTGCGTGAACGGGATTTGTACGCCGGGGCGTCTTATCAAGGTCGGCGTTATTCGTCTCCCCCGCACCGTTCTCCATCTCCTCCTGCATCGACTGCACCACGAAACAGCCGAAACACGAGACGCCGCTCGCCTTCGCCCTTCCGCCGTTCCACTTCTCCACTTCGGCCCGCCTCATTCACCTCTGAAATTCATTCGGAAAACTAAGTGATGCAGTTTGTGGAGGAAAAACTGCATTCGGAATCAGAACTGAAATTCCTCCATCGGGCCCGTGTAACATGGTTTCTGTGGAAGTGGAAGGAGTGCGAGTCGATGCTTTGGTGGACACAGGTGCGACATTGTCTGTGATACGTGCTGATTTGTGTGAACATTTAAGGAAAGTAATGACGCCTTACGATGGCCCCACATTAGTTGCTGCCCAGGGAAACGTCATTCGCCCTTCCGCGTTTTGTACTGTGCGTGTTTTCATCGACGGCATCCGCCATCATGTCCAGTTTGCTGTCCTGTCCCGCTGCTCTCACCAACTAATTTTAGGGTGGGATTTTCTATCATCTGCTTCCGCGGCGATTTGTTGTGGACAACGCGTCGTTCACCTCGCTGACACGGACTACATGCTTGACGACGACAATCAGAAGCCACTTCGTCTGGTCGCTGCGAAAGACATCGAACTGCCGCCACTACAAGAGCAAATTGTCAGCATTACGTCCAACGACATCTATCACGGGGATATATTGGTCTCACCGTCACCACTTTGCGTTCGCAAAGGTATAGTTCTTCCGTCCGGTGTCGTTCGTTTTTGCAATGGCTCGGCACTTGTCACCGCTGTCAACTCTACACCGGAGAAGATCTTACTGCCACAGGGCACTACTGTGGCCCATGTTGCTGACTTCGAGCCTGTATTTGTCACGCCACTTCAGGCCATCACATCCAAAGAACTTTGCCTCGGTGAGCATGTTTCTTCCTCCGCCTTTACCACCGCTATCAGCAGCGAATTGACATATTCACAGAGGCAGCAGCTGCTCGCATTGTTACAGAAACATGCAAATTCTTTCGACATTTGCTCGTCTAAGCTGGGCCGCACTAATACTACAGCACATCGAATTCAAACTGTTGGGACATCTATCGTACAACGCCGACCCTACCGCGTGTCTCTAACTGAAAGAAAAATTATAGAAGAAAACGTTGCGGACATGCTTAAACGGGAAGTCATCCGTCCTTCATCTAGTCCTTGGTCGTCTCCCATTGTTTTGGTCCGCAAAAAGGATGGCTCTGTGCGTTTTTGCGTGGACTACCGGGCGCTCAATAAGATCACACGCAAGGACGTGTACCCTATGCCACGCATTGACGACGCCCTTGATTCCCTACAAGGCGCGGAATTCTTTTCAAGCATCGACTTGCGTTCTGGGTACTGGCAGATTCCCATGCATGAAGACGATAAGCATAAAACGGCGTTTGCAACCCCCGACGGGCTATATGAATTCAACGTGATGCCTTTCGGGCTCTGCAACGCACCCGCGACTTTTGAGCGCATGATAGATACCGTGCTGCGCGGTCTGAAATGGAAAAGTTGCCTGTGCTACCTGGACGACATTATTATCTTTTCGTCAACGTTTCCTGAGCACCTAGAACGACTGGATCAAGTTCTGACGTGCCTTGCCGGCGCCGGGCTTCAAATAAACACTAAGAAATGCTCTTTCGCTAGCAAATCTATCAAGGTCTTAGGACATGTCGTTAGCAAAGATGGCATCCGGCCCGACCCTGACAAGATTTCTGCAGTCCTTCACTTTCCGCGTCCCGAAAAACCAAAGGAGCTTCGCAGTTTCCTTGGCCTCGCCTCCTATTTTCGCCGGTTTATCCAGAACTTCGCTTCTATTGCTGCTCCATTACACCAACTACTCGCTTCGAACGTTCCCTTTCTGTGGTCTCAAGAATGTGAAACGGCATTCGAGCTGTTGAAGCGGTCACTCACGTCTGAACCTCTGCTCTGCCACTTTGACGAAGCCGCACCGACTATCCTTCATACCGACGCTAGCGGCCTTGGTATAGGAGCCGTTCTTCTACAACGCGACAAGTCTTCCCTAGAGAAAGTTGTTGCATATGCCAGTCGCGTACTCACCCCTGCTGAAAAGAACTATACTATAACTGAGCAAGAGTGTCTGGCTGTGCTTTGGTCGGTCCAGAAGTTCCGTCCCTATCTCCACGGCCGTCACTTCACAATCGTTACGGACCACCATGCCTTATGCTGGCTTTCTACACTGAAAAACTTGTCCGGACGCTTGGGTCGGTGGATACTACGCTTGCAGGAGTACGACTTTGACATAACTTACAAGTCAGGCAGAAAACATCGAGACGCCGATGCTTTATCTCGTTGCCCGCTTCCGACTACCCATATCAGCGTTGGTGAGAACTCAAACGCCACATCTACCAAAGTTCATACGCTCGCATCAATAACGCAACCCTTTTCGGACGACCAGGCAACATTTATCTCCCACCAGCGGTCCGATTCATACTGCAGGCGCATGATGGACCACCTTTCGGGAGTTTCTCATCCACCAAACGCGCGACTCCGTCGTCAACTCCTGCACTTTAAGCTGGACAATGGGGTTCTCTACCGCCACGTCTACCACCCTGACGGTCAGCGCTGGGTTCCTGTACTGCCACGCTCTCTTCGACTTCAGGTGCTCGAAGCCTTCCACGACGACTTGACTGCTGGTCATCTTGGTTTTAAAAAAACTCTTGACCGCATTCGATGTCGTTATTACTGGCCTGGCCTTTCTTCTAGTGTAGCGCGGTACGTCGGTTCCTGCTACCCATGCCAGCGTCGTAAACTCCCCACGTCTGCACCTGCTAGACCTCTACAGCCACTTCCGTGCCCGTCAATGCCTTTCGAGGTTGTAGGTGTTGACCTTTACGGGCCTCTCCCCGTCACATCTGCTGGCAAACGATGGATAGTGACCGCCGTGGACCACCTGACACGATACGCTGAGACTTCCTCTGTTATTACAGGCTCAGCTGTGGAAGTTGCAGACTTTATTCTTCACCCACGCTTCATCGGGCCATACATTGTTTTAGAACAGACTTCGCCGGTTAATTATCGTGTGACACCACTCGTCGCCTCAACAGACCGCCGCTACCGCAGCACAGAGATTGTCCACGTTTGTCGCATGAAACCTTTCACGCGACGTTCCCCGTCACTTTGACTTACGGCGGCCAGGGTGTCCGCTTCCAAGTGGGGGGAATTAGTGTGGGCATTTGTTACTTGCATCGTCCTCATCCCTGCATGATCACAATCACCATCATCCGCTTGTCTCTTTGTCCTCATTGCCACTCTGGTTCATCATCATCGTCATCGTCTGTGTACTGGCTCTGCCCGTTCGTTTTGCGAGGTCTTTCCTCAATTAAACGCTGTCGCAACCCAGACTACCAAGACTTCATAATATTAATATAACCTACCTTACCTTAATTCATTTGCTCAGCGGTTTTAAACCTCAGCCTACGAGCCACTGCAGCGGGCTTTAAGTATTATGTTGAAGCAGGGTAACAAATCCAACGTGCGTTTGATGGATCTTCGCTCACTCCTCCTCTTTCTGTCTTGAATACTCGGTGGGCCTTGAGATCTAAATACGCAATTATTCTATTCCTAATAATATTATTTCCATTACTTACTTGGAACACTTCTTGAAGTGCGATTTATATTTTCTGGTTAGCTTATCTCATTTCATCTTCTCTTAGAAAAATATTTCAATAATACTCGTTGTTGGGCTAGTTGGTGCATTGCTTCAGATGAAAAACTTCCGGCCAATAAAAGAAAGATGAAAAACTTCCGGCCTGTCTCCTTCTTCGTTTCCTGTGTGCGTTATTTTATTGGCCGGAAGTTTTTCATCTGAAGCTCTTAGAAAAACTTCGCGTGGACTTCGAGACACACAGTACTTAGCACTAGCAGCGCCAAGTTACTTCGTTCTCTCCGTTACCTAGACGCCCAGCATGCTATTTCAGGCAAGAACTGCAGACGACACGAGTTAGACCGTCTGAGGTTTATTCACATGCACCTATATCAAAGTACGCAGGCATCAAGCATGTCCACATCCTCCGATATTGAGGCCACCAAGGCTAGGATGCGATCCCGCAACCTTTGGGTTGCGCTAAACCATCATCGTCATCATCACTGCCGCAGACCCAGAAACATAAATAAGGAACAAAACACTCCATGAAAAGTGTTATTCCGCCTCGGGTGATATGTTGGTCACAACGGTCGGCTGTTCGCCCGAAATTTCTATCTCAGACGTGACGGTGGCATATTGCAGAAAAGTGTTAAAAACAAAATTATACAGTAAACAACGACTGAATTCGTTTCATTCGTACGTCATAAAACGACTTTTCCTCCCTTTTCAAACGGCGAGAAAGAAGTACGATATGAAGGATGAACGCTTCGCGATAAAAAAAATAAATTAATAGTAATAAAGGAAGAATTAGTTATTGCAGCAACATGCACATGCAGTGCAGCCAAATTGTTATCTGCATCCTATTATGGCACTTGATGGCAGGTTCGTTTCGCTGAAGTAACTGCAGCCGTCAATATGCAAACGAGCACTGAACGCTCTTCATTACACATGCACCACGCAGTCGTGCAGACGCATTACTCCACCAGCAACATAGCTGTCGGGCAAGTGCTGTGCTATTGTGGCACACGAGAAGATTCATTGAAGCAGTGAGCCGTTTTTTTTTTCAGGGATGGAAGTAATTTTTCTTCGACCGCGGCATCTGTTTGTGCGAAATGCGTATGCGTGACCGGTTCCTCGCAGCCGATGCCGATTCCGCCAGATGGATTTCGAAGCAGAAGAAGATGTTACCGGTTTCAATAATGAAGGACCAACGATTCAAGACAAAGAATAGAAAGAAAGGAATGCCAGAACGTCAACGTAAGATCGCGTTTCGAGATGCGTGGTCTGCGAGTGTACTTCAAGAAAAAAAGTACAGCGCACAATGTATTGCCTCTATGTACATGCGCCTATTACCAGTGCGAATATTTGATCGTCTGAGGGGAAGCGACTCCGACCAGAAGGCGTTCACTGCAAAGTGGGCGCCACTCGAGCGCGAATACACAGTCGGGCGAAGAAAGAAATGTTTGTATTGTTCTTAGTTCCTCGTTCATGAGAATGAGAAAGTTGTGCAAACTTCAGCGAGCTGGAGTAAATCACTAGTCTCTACAGGTTGGCAGAACACTCTGAAAAAAAAAAGAAGTCGTCTACATGTAGCTACATGTATCAGTATAATACTAGAGTACTCTACTAGACTATAACTCTATAGAGTATTCCTCAAGAGTAATCCTTTATGGTATTAAAGAACTAGGTATGGCTACACTTGGCTATTTTTCTGTGGCTTCGGTTCGTTCACCACAATGCGCAAGTTTCACGTGGTTCTGGCGGGAACTTGCCAGCTGGCTAGTTAAGATGTGTTGATTGTTTGATATGAGGGGTTTAACCTCCTAAGTAGTTAAGATGTGTCACAGCAATTTATTCACGTGAATAGGTGTTACGTGGTTTTTGGCCAGAACATATTGGCGCATGCGTACCCCATGTGAGCGAAAATGACGATGAGGGAATTTAACGGACGCCGTCTAGTAAATCTTTGGGTATTCGATGACGAGGAAGGCGTTCTTCTTGTTCAGATCCGCCGTAGATAGATTCTTAATTCAATTAGGCTGATATTGATCGCAAATTTCTAAATTAGTGAAATTTATTTCTAGTCATTTTATTATTCATAAGATATGCAGTTAACAGTTAACATGTCATTCATTCTATCTTATTATTCGCTTATTGTCCAATCCCTCAGAGTGAGTGTGAGCCATACATAAAAGTTGTCTTCATCATCTTCGTCATCGTCATCATTATTCTATCTGAACACCGCTCTTTCGCTGTCTGAAGGTGTTGTCCTTTGTTCGCGTTGTACCGCGACGCTGGTTGCGATTGGGGATCATTCAAACGCACAACTAGCAATAGACCACGTCGTCCTCATGTAGTAGGCTATACCCGCGTCCCTTACAAATCCCTAACTTTTACGTGAGAGAAAGAGAGAGAGAGAGAAACTTTATATATAACACGGAGCATTCCAAATGATCATGCCCCTATTCCAGGGCTCCGCTGGCCCTAGCCATCATCTCTACCCGTTGGACCAGCCAACGCTGATCAGCAATGGCCAAGCTGGCCAGCAGTGTCTCCCATTGTTTATCTGTCACGCCGTTTTAGTCACATGGTTAGTTGCATAATTTGTGTCGATAACACGTCCCTGGACTAGCTTTTACGTGCTATAGTGATTTTAGATACATGACAAACTAATTGTTACGTGGTGTTACGTGGTTTTAGTTGTGCTACTAGTCGTCACTTGTTTATGGTGGGAACATGCAACGTGCTTAACTGTTACGTGAAGTTGCGTGATTTCAGTGACGTTACTAGTTGTTAAGCGATGTTACACGATTTCGGTAACGTAACTACTTACATTATGCAAGGTGATTTCAGTCACTTGACTTGCCGCTACGTAGTTAAGGTGGTCCCACGCCACGTAACCTGCTGTTGAGTGACGTTGCATGATTTTAGTCACGTGGCTATATTTTACTTCGTGTTTCGTGATTTTTATACAAGTCACATGTAGACTCGCCCGTCATACCTATTATATTCCACGCCTGATAAATTGGCACTCGTGTTATGAGAGAGAAGTGTAAATGAGGATGAAGCAAGCGCGTATACCGGTTCAGATAATGATGATAATTTCTGTTCGAATTACCCTGCCCAACGAAGTGGCTTAAGCAGCTACGCTCTTAAAGCTGCATTTTGTCGAAGTTGTCGACATTATGAAGCCCAGTGAGCCACATTGACCTGAGATTTGCACAGCAATGACATGATATGTGAAGTTATCAACTGTGGTATCACAGCGCTATTGTAGGCATACAAATACAACGCCCCGGAGGCTTGTAGCTATAACAGGGATGTCAATGAATATACTTGTATGCAGTTACTGTGGTTTAATAAGAATAAAGAACAATACTGGACGGGTTGATATGCGCTACAGTGGTGAAGCGCCTTCTATGAATGATACACAGTGCATGCCTTAACCCAACATATTCGACAGTAATGTGTTTCTCATTGATGCAGTATAAACTTCTTGAGAAGTTACGTCGGAGAAGTTACGCATACGTGCTAAACGGAAGGGCCTGTACGTATTATCGGCTTATATCAATATGTATGCACCACGCATCGAATAATAAAATATGCAAATACTCAACTCTCTACTTGTGATTGACGGATCTTGGTCATCGTGGTGTTCAGAAACGCAGATTACGAAACAGCCGGCAAGACTATTCTGTACAGCATGGACGGTGGTCAGTGTTGGGCCACACGTGACGAACGTGGCCGAAGGTAGACGACGTGCGTCATTGCACCGAGTCCGTGTCTAAATATTACGCCTTTTTACCCAACGAGCGAGCGAAACAGCGAAACAGTGAGACAGTCAAGAAACACACCGCTTGTCCCTAGAGCACGGCAAGCAGTTGGCCAAACGTGGCCCCGTTGTCTGCTTATGCCGTGCGTGTCATTTTTACGTGCGGGGACACGGCCAACAGCATCGATTGCACTGCAGCACTTTTTTGCCTTGGCATGTCCGCGAGGCCATTCCACAAGCAGCACGATATGGTTATCCGACAAAACGTGACTGCATAGCAGCCGAATGCACTCGCGGAGTGACGCTGTTCCTGTCGCGGGCGTGTGATAATTCCAACAAAAGTACGAAGGCGACAACTACGCTTACTATAGGTACCTAATATGTCTGGTTTGTGTTAATCAATCACAGTTCAGTAAATAGGTTGACTGGCTTAAGAAAGTTCCACAGTTTTATAGTGCATGTTTACTATCCTTACATCGTCATTCCTAAATTTATGTGTAACGAAGGAAACAAGTAAAAGAACATACGAGATACATCTGATGCTAAGACTGTATTATATTGCTCTCTGTGCAGTTAGTCCCACGACCTCGGTCACTCAGGTTGAAACTCTTTCATCTTCCAACTAATTCATTACCATAGTTCACAAATAACACTTTCTTTTACTAATTTCCTACACTTCACGCGTAAGCCCCCTTTGACTAGCACAGACCTGCAATAGCGGTGTCAGCGTATGAATTGGCATTACCTCCTTATTAATAAGGTGGCTGTAATTTTCGCTTTTCCTAAATTAATGCAGATGTACGTCCGAACACAAGTGTCCACAAGCTCAGACATTAGGAGTGGACACCCGGTCCAGAGGCTGTGCTTCTTCCTCGATGCTAGCAACAGGCCAGCTGTACCGTGAGCGTTTTCGAAGAGCAACCTGAACGTTATGCTCGGCTACCATGGATCCGCATATCTGGATAGTAGCAGACGCGATAAGCGTCCACGTTGATGACGTGCTGGTATAAGCAACATAGGCGTGCGAGAACAAAAACAAACTCACGTCAACAGGACGAGCACCAATGATGATCGTCGTCCACAATGATGGCATTAGTACAGTGTCAATTTTTGTGTAAGGCAAAAGAAGAGCGCGTGGCCTGTGCGCTCTGGCGGCTGCTGGCAGCGCATTCAAGCGTGAGCCAGAGCAACCACAGTCTCATTTCACGTCATCTTGCGACGAGCAAAACAACCATTCGATGCTGATATGGAACCAGCGGCGAGATTGCAATTCTCTCTCCCTTTAAAGTGATTACCAGTTCTTCCGTAATCGTCTTGAAGAGGGAGAGGGTAGCAATCATGCCGCTGGTTCTATATCAGCAACGAACGGTTGTTTTGCTCGCCGGAAGATGTCGCGAAATAAGACTGTCGTTGCTCTGGCTCACGCTTTATCGCGCTGCCAGCAGCCGCCAGAGCGCACAGGCCACGCGTTCCGATGTTCCTTTTCATAAAAAGACGCGCTCGGGTGACGCTACATCAAGCTAGTTCCAAGACCACCAAATAAAAAAAAAAATTCGGCAGATTCCACGTACCAGGAAATCGATGTTATACGAAACATGCGGACGGAAGTTGACCGTTTCACATTTTTCTTATTGAGCGACAGGTTTTGAAATGACGCTAAATATATGTGCGAATGTTGCACGCACAGGCATATGTTGAAGAGTTGCAGATGTTTATATATACAGTTCTTTGCACTTGGGCTACGATGTCAACTATAGCATGCGTGTTAGCAACACCAGGAACCCTTGCCGCGGTGGTCTAGTGGCTAAGGTACTCGGCTGCTGACCCGCAGGTCGCGGGTTCAAATCCCGGCTGCGGCGGCTGCATTTTCGATGGAGGCGGAAATGTCGTAGGCCCGTGTGCTCAGATTTGGGTGCACGGTAAAGAACCCCAGGTGGTCAAAATTTCCGGAGCCCTCCACTACGGCGTCTCTCATAATCATATGGTGGTTTTGGGACGTTAAACCCCACAAATCTATCTAGCACTGCAACCACTAGTGACGTTTCACGAAGACTACAGCGTATATTTGAAAAGTGGTTCCGAGATCTAGCGTGGCTCTGTGGTAGAATGCTTTATTGCCCCGCAGAATGCTTGGGTTCAATTCCAGCTGAGACCCTGACATTTATTCTTCGCATTCGTCGGGTCGGCACTACCAATGTCGTGTATTTCTTAACCCTCGCGCGTTGAAATCGCCCATTTGTGTTCTCGTCGGTCCTGGGTGGATACTAAGTGTCAATCACCTGTGACAAATACCCGCGTACCAGCGGCACATACCGGCCCGTTGGTGCCACTGTCTGATGGGAAGTGTTTGACGACGTAATCGACGGGATTGTGACATTATTTATGTCCTGACCAGCTCGTCATATTCGTCAAATCATCTTAGCCTACCATGCTAATTTTGGTTCACGCCAAGTCAAGGGGGTGACCATAAGAGCACCATAACGTAAGCCACTAGATAGATAAATAGATAGATAGATAGATAGATACGCTCAAAATCGGCGAAGTTCGCTAAGAAACGCTTCGCATTTAAAATTGACACTGTACTACCGCGCAACACAAAACCAAGCACAAGTTCATTACGGCGTTCGTTTCTGGCGTTTCCAGTGCCACTCAGTTTAGAATATTTAGCAATAAGCCATGGCGTAAGAATAATCAGGGGTTGACACTGAGCGCGCCTGAGCGGCCAGATAGTGTTCGGTCTCGCGGGCACACTCTGCTGTTAGCCGCCAGATGGCACCTCGGTGAACGTACCCAACGAAGCGGAGCTGGCGCATTTAAATTCCTCTGACTGCCCAACCCAATGGCCCTGAAACACGAGTGAATTTAGGCCTCACGAGAAGTATATACTGAGCCTTCTTTATAAGCTATGCTTAGATCAATACTCAGACCTACAATAGCCGCCGCACTGGACGGAAGTGCAGCATACGCTAGCTGCACCATATACTAAATGCAAGCACAGAAGCGTGCGCAGAAAGCTTATGGTAACATTGAAGTTTTTGTTGGCCCTAGTGAAAGCTGGTGTAATTATTTCACCTTTATAATGCATCGTAAATATTATTTTTTTCTGCTCCTAAAGTTGACTTGTCACTTCACTCTATCTATCTATCTATCTATCTATCTATCTATCTATCTATCTATCTATCTATCTATCTATCTATCTATCTATCTATCTATCTATCTATCTATCTATCTATCTATCTATCTATCTATCTATCTATCTATCTATCTATCTATCAATTATTCCCTGTAATGTAGCTTGATTATGTGCGTGCGATAATTAAACTGCAGGGTGTTTACAATATGAGCCCACATATGGTTATGAAGCATACCATAATGGAGGACTGCTGAAAATTTGACCACCTGGGGTTCGCTAACGTGCACCCTAACCTAAGTACACAGGCCGCTAGCAATTAGCCTGCCTCCATTGCAACGGCACCTGCTAAGGAAAGCTTAATGATTCACTGAGAGTAAACATTGCCACAATGCTTCTACAAAGATAACATAACGCAATCTTAGTATATTATATTTTGAATTACCAGCAGACAACCTTAATTCAGTTGAATGGGTTCCGTAAGAGCACCTGGGGCACCAGTTTCCGACGTTACAAAAATTTCTTCACCACGTTTTTTTTTCTTTTTTTTTTTTGAAGTTGATCTTTAAGATGGCAACAGGAAGTAACAGCGCAAAAGCTGACTCTGCAAACGGCGTAAAGACTCCAGTTTCGCACGACAAATGCTACCCTTCCAACAGCATACAAATGAGAATGCATCGCGAGACGGCACATATATATGAGGACGCCGCTCCAGAGGAAACAATATATTCCTCAGCACATCGCTTCTTTGCCACGGCTCTTACAATCCAGATTTTCAAGCTCCCCCCCCCCCCAAAAAAAAAAATATGTGGTTACCGATGAAACCCAGGCATACCCCGACTGCCGACGTACACTTTGTGACGTCTTGTTTACATTGTACAAACTTCTGGCCATGCAGGAAGAGAACAGCAATACTTCATTCCTGTATCGCATCCGGCGGACGTAATTGAATGAAAATTGAATCCATATGCATTCGAGGCGATAAATTGTCTGCCTCTTGAATTCGCCAGGCGCACCACTATTTATTACGAGACCAAGAGACGCTAACCATAGAGAGAGGATCACGGTATCACCGCAAACTTGAAAACGAGGTCTATTTCACTTTTTCCCGCTGACGCGCTACCCTCTTTTCCCATAATATTAGTTGAATCTTCCCGACGCAGTGAGGTAGTACAAGGAGATGCCTTCCGTGCAACCACGTCGTCGTCGTAAAAAAAAAAAGTAGTGGTGCAGCAAATTTTAATTTGCGCCACCGTTGTCGCCTCGGTCCGTGCTGGAAATCTGCGAGTCGAGATAAAAACACCAGCGTTGATATGAACGGCTCATGAATAACAGCGTCATGGCACCGTAAGAGCAAAACGTACGTAGAACAGCTTATGCGAAACAAACCCCTGCTGCCTCCCGAATCCGGAGAGCGTACAAGGATGTCGCAGCGAGTGGTGAGGGCGTCGTTTCCTTTCTAGTTCTTGACTCGCAACATATACGTGTTGAAGTTGCCAGTATATTCGGTGTATCCATTTAGCGGAAAGACAGAACATCGAAGCGCAGCCCCTGGGTGGCAGAATTTTCAGGCCCCGGTTGAAATCGTTACCCGCCCGAAACCAATTTATCGCTGCACAGCCGAGCTCTTCGGCATTCACCGCACATCACACGTGAAACGCCACGCGCACTTGGGAGAAGGAATTGCTTCACAGCTACGAGCTTCACTTTACATCGCTGTTTCCGGACTGAAGAAGTTCAAGTTTTCCTGTCCCAGGTTGCTGCTGCTTCTTACTGTCAGACCATTGAAGTTTATTTTTTCTTCTAGCCAAAAATCTGCAGAATGCCCCTTGATGCTACTGTCGTCCATACCAACGTCCTCCACAGACACGGTGCTGTAAATAAAAATCAAATGTTTAAATTAGTGAAAAAAGAGACGTAGGAAAAGGAACAAAGCGATTGTGTTTCAGACCGGGCTGCTGGCATTCGCGAGAATTTGAGCCTTGCGCGAAATGCCTGTTTTGCTTCCCACCTGTAACAAATACACACATGCACGCTTGCTTGCTGTCGCGTCGTCCTCAGATGAAACGGGTCGAACCAAAAGCTGGCCCCCGGAGAGCCAATACTCTGCAGCGCTCGATGTCCAGAGGCTCTGTGTAGCGCCCTTCCTCCGCTGCTGCTGCTGGGAACATCACCACTGTGGCACTTCATCTTGACTCGTTCGCTTATCTTCCGACTTCATCGGATTTCCAATAAAGGTCGAGATATATATGTGACCACAATTGAGAGCGACCGGGAATCCGAGCATGTCTCTTTGCTATGGCGACATCGCCACGTTGTGCGAAGTCCTCCTATTTTTGTGTGTATCGATTTTTCTGTTACGGGGTAAGGTAGTGTCGAGTGCTGACGTTTGTAGCGGGTTACAACGTGACGTGTTCGACCCCTGTAGAGAAATGAAGTTAGAAGTACTGTCCAAATCCCACTTTGATTCATCATTCTACCCCGTATAGAAGTATACTAACCTCCAGAAATTTGTCGTGTCAAGTCCAGAAGTCACCACCTTTCGCTTCTCTACAGTGACAGCGTGACGACTGGACGGTCAGAGTGCCGCCTTTTGCCGTCAAGCAAGCCACTGTCATGATCTATACGTATAGTATTGACACTTCTTAAAGTGAAAGTGTGTTCCGTTCTTCACTGTGGGAAAAATAAAGACAAATGTGTCTTGTTCGCATGGTGCAGAATAGATGTTTTCTTGAAGGAGCACGGAAACAAAACGTGCCGTAGTTCGTGATCATCTTCAATAATAAGCGTATTCTTTCAGGAATTTCAATCAACGTCATTAGAGAAGAACAACCTTACGTCAAAGCGTGGATTTGTGCATGCCTTCAGGGCAAATAAGAAAATCACGCAGCCCTTTTACTGTACCTTCGGTACTTTAGCCTGCCGCACGCAACAAAGGCAGGATTTTAAATTTCTATATATGTTTCGATAGCATCGCATTTCTTATATATGGTTAGTGTCTGCCAACTTGACAAACTTCAGTTATTTCTCACAATTTAACGATTCTTACTTTATTTTTGTGTTTCCCTTCTCCTATCTTCTTTCTAATGGCCCTTTCCCAAACAGAGGAGCAAGTCAGCCATTTTCATGCGCCGGCTAAATCCTCTGCGTTTCAATAAAAAGCTCTCTCTCTCTCTTTCACGCACATACACTTATGCTCTGATACCTAATGTAACGTGGCTTTCTTATAAGCACGCTGGGCAATTTTTCCACAATATTTACTTGTTTACAATTCTATAAACGAAAACATGTTTTATACAGCTAGCATACTCTCATCTATATATGGGGTGTACTTATGTTTATCAGCAAGGTAACACATAAGCCTCACTGCTTTAACGAAAATACTGACATGTGGGATTACCAATGCCTTCAGAAACGACAAGACAATTTATTTCTAGTCAACGTACTTAGTGTAACATAGTACAACGCACCCATGCCTGTTTGTTTAGGATGCCCTTCAACATTCATTGGGTCGTCTATAAGTATCGTTTTCGTTGGCCCGTACTTCTACCATCCTCAAGTAACTTCAAACTGTGCTCTTGTGCGTGCAGATTTTGATGAGAATAAGTTGCAAGGGCAGTGATTAAAAGGCAGTGGCTTCGTCCATCTAAATTATGTTTAGCAGCCGCGACCCATTTTTGAAGCACTGAACAGACAGGGACATTCACGCGTACCCACCAGTACAACGTTGCCGAAATTCAGTGTTCGCCTCGTGTCGCATTTTCAAACACTGCCGTCGAGCACCAAGTCTTGCGGTTGCCAATAAGCAGGCCAAGATTACGTGAGCCGCGCTCTAAGCTCAACATTGTTCATCTCTAAATTATCCTGGTTTCTCTGTTTTCTCTATGTCATACCTAGAAAATGCTTCCAGAAAACAACACGCGAACTTATGTCAATTTATTTGGCTCTTGATGAATCATTCATAATAAGAAATGAGCTGCAGGTCCAAGTGCTCAGATGTGCATGCACGTTCGAGAACCCCGGGTGATCGAAATTTTCGCAGCCCTCCACTACGGCGTCTCTCATAATCATATGGCAGTTTTGGGACGTCAAACCCCACACATAAATCAATCATGCTAAGAAATATTTTGAACTGAATGAAAAAATGACGCTTAGCGGAGTGTAATCACGCATTCCGTGATTTTTATACTCATAATATTTTTTACTTCCTACTTGAGTGTTAAATTTAAGTCTGCCTCGGACGCTTACAATAGTTGCATCTCGAGAGGAAAACGAAAAATCATAATTAACACAGGATTACTTCACAAGCTCCGCTGTGGTGGTCAAATGCCTAAAGTACTCGGCTGTTGACCTGCAGGTCTCGGGATCAAATCCCGGCTGGGGCGGCTGAATTTTCGATGGAGGCGAAAATACTGTAGGCCCGTGTGCTCGGATTTGGGAGCACGTTAAAAAACCCCAGGTGGTCTAAATTTCTCGGAGCCCTCCACTACGGCGTCTCTCATAATCACATGGTGGTTTTGGGACGTTAAACTCCACATATCAAATCAAGGACTACTTCACAAGAAGTTGTCAGCATTCATTCACACTCTAATGATTTGTTTTCTTTACACGCATCCGTATGCCATCCAGTCGAAATAGTTATCGCTTGAAAATAACATATAATTAACTATCACATCCGGGTTATACTCATACAACTATGAAACCGTTGAAACATGCCGTAGTGAAGGTTTTTGGAAATTTCGACCAACTGGTATTGTCTACCATTCACAGACGTCGCTCAGTGCACAGGCGTCGAGCGTTTCGCCTCGGTCAAATTATCACCACCATGGCTGAGATTGGACGCACGACTTTCGGGTCTCGAACCGAGAACCATTACCACTGTAGCAATGTGGTGGACGAAAACAATATATCCGTTGTGCTCTGTGATGCTTTCATTTTAGCATGTGTAAAATATATATATCGACTGAAATGTTATTGCGAACTGAATACGGCACTAATACTTGCAATTTTCATTGTCTTCAATTTACTTGACGTCATTCATTTCACAATAAAACGAACAAACGAAACATCATCAAGCGCAGAAACATCATCAAGCGCCAATAATGGACACCACGAATGCACGGGCCGTCGCGTAGTGCGCAGAGAGGCGCTGCCGACCGGGGAGTGGTTGGCGACAAACAACAGGGCGTGCAGCCTCGCCGTACTCCTCGACTGCGTACAATGCGGCCTGACGAGGCGTGAAAAGGGACCGACATCCATCAGGAGGAAAAGGGGCTCTTTTTCTTTGACTACGACACTATTTTTATTTATTTATTCTTGCGCGGGCGGGTGTTGGTTCCTTCGTCCAAAACTGACAGGCTGACGGATCTTCTGCAGAAAAGCCAAGCCTCATTTTTTTATTCTTCCTCTCTGTGGTATCTGCTTCGGGATGACGAAAACGCGTGGGATGGAAGAAAAATAGTTTTGATACACAAAAAAGCAAATTCAGGAGAGATGATAGAAGAAGAGGTAGCATCTGGGCAACGAACATAACAGTTTTTTTTTTTGTCGCAGGTCTGCGCATGTCTGGGAAGTGAAGCGAGTCATGCATATACTCTGAGGAGATTCAGGCTGTTAAAGGCGTGCTTACCCGTTGAGTATGTGTGGACAGTATTTTGTTGCTTCGCGAGAAAGGCTCACTTTTGTTTTATTTACGTACGGACGTCCCTCATCTACGACGGTTGTGTTCGTGTCCCGGTGAAAATCACGCTTCGTCACCTATCCGGCTGAGTTCGCGTCTCCTACCTACATCTGCATTCATCGCATTGGCTTTCTCCCGAAGCAGATGACCGAACTATCGTTACCCAGAGCAGCCGAATCTTCATCTGCTCACCACCCCATGGGATGTCGTTCAGGTGGTGTTTTGTAGTTCAGTACAGCGCCATCTCTACCCGCTCCTACGCTGCAATAACCTGTACAGCACTGTGGTGCCGCACTGTTTCTTAAGTGACGACGGCAGTGCAAGCGTACGTTACACTTAGTTAAACACACAATTAAATAGTGCTATGGAGCTGACAAGGTGATCACGGTAAGAGAGAGGCAAATAAACGTTTATTTCGAGAGCGATGCCCGGGATAACCCTAAGGTGGCTTCGACTGCCCTCTTGGACCTGGCGGCGAGTTGTCGCTGGTCATCCAGGTCCCCGAGGACGAGCTTGGCCTCCCACGTTTCACTTAGGTCGTCATCCTTCGTTCTTGGTGCTTGGTCCCGCTCCGGTTGCATGTCGTGATTTGCATATCACTAGCTTTCCTGAAGCAAGTGTGCCAGGGTGTCTGGTACGCTGCAGAGCGGGCACATGTAGCCATGTGTCGTTGGGTAGGGGCAATGCATTTTTATTCCATGTATGTACGTGTTGCTTTCCAGCCGTCTGAAAATCACGTTTTCTTCTTTGGGTAGTTTCGGATGAGGTAGATGGTACACCCGTCACTACAGTTTGTAGTGTTGAAGTAGCGACGAGTAGCTGTTTTCTGCTACCTCCATTTCTGCAGCCACGGATCGGGTATCCTTCGGTCCCAGGGTAACCCAGCTGACGTGCTAGTATAAAATATTCTACATGTTTATCATGTAGCCATTTTACTGAGAAGAGGTTTAGACCACAGGCGTAGTCCACCTATTTATAACACAGATCTTGTAACCACTGTAACGTTGAGCTCAAAGCTTTAGCATATTATAAGAGATGAAACGAGTACTAGACATGAATGGAAATTATATGCATAGTGGTTGACCAGCGACAATTTCCATTTGATAAAGAAGAAAAATTGGTGATGAAAATGAAATACGACGAAAATCTATGAAGACACTACGAAAACGTTATGACTATGTCAACACCTAAAACGCAAAATCACTATACAATACACAGTCACGCTAAGTCGTTTCTGTCTGGTATCTCTAAGGAAACGCAAAAATGGCTTTAGAGCGACTAACGCCGTTTCGCGTGGGTCAGGGTCGAAAAAAGCTGGGTTTTGTTAGCGCTGTTGTTAAGCAGGCCTCGGGCGGCGAAAAGAGCTGCTCTTTAGTGGTTGAAACAAGAGAAGATGTGGAGAAAGTACGAGACGAGACATGACGGTGGCTACAAACGGCGACGCCAGCGGGACATATTAAGAGTGCGCTTCTATCATTGCCATCACACTAAAATAAGAATTTACCAGGCACCTGTAAGTAAATAACAAGATTAGGCAAAGAGACGGGCAGGCTGATTAGCGGTTTGGTGAGAATAGTTTTGACGAGTCAGACAGATCAATGGGGATGCCACAGGACAAAGGTATTCAAAAGGAAAGAGAAGTACTACCGAAAGATGGACGCTTGGAGTGAGAAGGAATATCTTCTATGAAAGGTTTGTGTTCTTCAGATCCCCGTGTCGAGAGGTGGACTCCGTTGACGCTTCGCCTCAGAAACTTCGTCATCATGACGAGAGTAACAGAGATTTAAATAGTCAATAAACGTTAGATTTAACTTACCGCATAAGTTAGGCACGTCGACTCGACTATTTAAAGATGACAATGTGTACAGTATTCTAAGAACTACCTTTTATCCTCGTCAAGCCCTAATACACTGTATCACATGCGTGAATACACGCGTTTATGCACTCTAGTTTAATTGTGCACTGCGCGGTTGCGACAACTACATCCGATCACCTTCGAAAGTTTCACAACACACGTCTGCCGTCGCCAGAACATTTCATCATCGAGTTTTGAACGACGGAAAAGTAATGGAACTTTTCTAGATCATCGTGTGTGTGCCCTTATGTGCAACGGTCTTGTAATGTGCTCAAGGCTAGCATTATATCGCAAAACAGGGGCATTGCACCAACAGAATGTTCCTTTCCTTAAGTCTCATTATGGGACGTACATAGATCAAAGCTTAACGATTTTTTGAACTATGCGGTCAGCTCATTTCAGATGCCCAAAATTAAGCCATCGTGACTCCTCAGGCTGTGCGCTTTAGGCTAACCATTGAGTGTTCCACGCGTCAAAAACAACTAAACAGCGCAATTTCACCAATCGTAGCCCTTCCAGACGGCACACCGTTGCCTGTAGAAATCGTGTCATTAGCGTCAGTATTATGACCGCAAATACTTAGACTGTCATGTTCGATTCAGGAACATTGATTTGCTTTGTATACGGGCGTCCCTCTTTGTTGGTGATCATTCCCGGATGACAAGAACTGCACATAATCGAATGCAGTGCCGAGTGCGTCTCGGTACTTGGAAATCAGATAACACGCCACACGTGGTCAAATATGTAGGCCTAACTCCTATTCGGAGACATGCCAACGCAAAGGAAGGGAAAACGTAATGACGGCAGGTCATTTGTAATTACCATCGCAGCGGACTTATGACCTGGGCGGCATGAAAAAAAGTCAAACGGATAATTAAAGAACGTGAAAACAGCATATAAGAAAGTAGTCATAAAAAAAGAACATAGCAATATGGCAGGGCACGAAGCAACTTATAAGGATCACGCTGGTAAAGAACATCATTGAAGCCAAAATTCATAATTTGGTAGCTATTTATGAATTTGACCGCGTCTAGCATTCCAGGATCATGAGGCTAGACCGAAGGACATTTTGTTCAATAAATTTTAGTAACTTTCATGCATCTGCGGCATCAGATACTTACAAGTACCACCAATGCACGTCTTCTAATTTTTAGTCAGAAGATTGTTACCGGTATTTTTAAGCTTGGTATTCGAAAGCTACGAAACTGCATTCTCGAATAATTATCTATGCACAAGAAATTAAAGGCATGACTTTAATGTAAGACATTGACACTGATCAGCATATAGACATGCACACTAGGCACGCCCCGGTGGATCTGAAAATTACAGATTAGACAGGATGTACATTAGTTACAGTACATTTTGATTCAATGTTCTTGCTCTGACACTAAAAACAGCTCTCATTTATTTTATCCGAAAGATACCATAGGCCCCATTTGTTGCATGCTCCTCAGGAGAGATGGCATCCACGAAATAAAACAAATGGTAACTGAAGGAGTTATGTATGAAAATTCAAGAAAGTGGACTGCAGTAATGGTCACAAAATGGTACAGAATATAGAAGACGAACATGACTCGCAGACCGATGGATAGCGATGGAAAGCAACAATTTTTCTCAAATAACAGTAAACGCTACATTTTAAGAGAAACCTTCGAAAAGAACATTAAGCACACTATACAACATGAAACTGCCCGAGAAGATACTAGCTTTCCAAACATTCTCATAGCATAATAAACAATGACATATCATGACAGGGTCAGCCTACATATTATACGATTAGAGACCAAGCGTTGCCAAGGAGGAGTACTTGGTTCCCAGCAACGACTCCCACGTGATTCTTAGACGCCTCCATCGAATCGCTAAAGTTATTATTGAAACAATATGGCAAATGTGGACAAACTACTGGCGAAATTTTTCCGCCCCTGCCTATCAGAGGCTGGCTGAATATACACTGCTAACTTGAGCCCGGAAAATAAATCGCTCAACTTCGGATGACTGAACGTTCACTTGCTTCAATCAAGAAAATGTGGCAGCCGTTTATCAAAGCGTCGTCAGCTATAGTGACACTAGATACGTGGTTCCACACCCATGCATTACATTTCGACCATAGTTGTATGAACAGAAAAAAAGTGCCGCCATATCCACGAAGTGAATGACGATGAGTGGGTGAAGCTCCGGAGGTAAACCTGGTAAACCATGAATCCTCCGTACATTTTACCCACTCGATTTTATTACAACGCTTCCCTAGCGTACCTCACCACACTAAAGCGAACGATTGTATTTAAGCAATAACACGCACCATATGTGACATCATTCCTCTTTTATACGATCTCGCACCTTTCATCATCAGCTACAAGTACCACCATCTAGTGAACACTGCAAGAACTAAACGAAAGGTGGCTACATACAGGGGACGCACAGCCCCCGCCGTAAGGAGCTTGGCCCCTAAAAAAGAAACATGAACAAGAACTGTCTGTCTGCAATTGGTGCACCATAAATGAAGATCCAAGCGACAATGTCTACGTGCCTAAATATGTCAACGGGCGCTCTACTCTGAGATTAGAAGTCGTAGCATTTCACTTAAAGGGATCACTGCGATAAGCGCTAGAATTTTTTTTCTAAAGTAAAGTAGACAAAAAATTACAATGAAGGATAAGTGCAAGCCCTTATGTATTTTACACAGGATTAGGGGAGATTTTGATTCAGCTGGTGTGCCCTATGACAGAGGCTTCAGTGGGGCTTTTAGCAGAACGAGTCACGTTACTTCAACTCACATCACTTATTTTTGAATAAAATAAGAGCGCTCTTGGTAATCTGAACATAGCGCGCATGTGCCCAATGATTACAGACAAAAAGCATTCTACACGAAATCTCAGTTCAGAGGTCACATGAGTTCATATTTGTGCTCCCGCTTTATACCATGACCTTTGTCTTCGTCGCCGCTCACAAAATGTAAAGAAGAGCTTAGCAATCCCCCTTTTCCCGACATTCTTTACAAGAACGGAATGCTTGCTTCGTAGACATATGACAGTTGTGAGAGCGTAATCCCGTGAAGTTCAAGTAAAGTGATATAAGTACAACCCGCGGCTTATTTACACAATTCAGAGCTCACCACAGGTTTTAAATATGTTTAAAGTTCATGTTTCTCAAGTTTCCTTTGGCTGACACGTGCTTTATTTTTTTTTTCATTCATTGATTACGAAGCACCAAGGGTGACTTATAAAATACAGATTTCCTAACGGTGGACTTTGTCCGCACAATTTTGCATACTAACGCTACTTTCATTATCATATTTCACAGTTTATGACGACCATTTTTCAGTTTTGTGTAAGAAGCAAAAGCACTAACTGACCCAGGTGTGCATGGCCCCGTCCTCTTCCTGCGGAAGATGACTGCGTCGTGCATTCGGCTCAGTCCCACCGAAAGACCGAAAAGCCGAGCCTGCCAGCAACCTCGCGGATCACTGCGAGCTGATCACTGCGAGCGGGGCTGCGTAGAAATGTCTGCCACTCCTTCAGAGTGAAGCTTGAGTTCATGAGAGATTCTTTTGAAACTATGTGATCTACTTGAAATGAAAAGAATACAGTGAATCGCTATGCAAGAACAAAATGCTTCCACAATAATAAGTGCATTACAACTCACTCCAGGTGGGTCCTGGAGTGAAGTGGTATTACCGTTAACAAATCATCATATAGCTGAATGACCCACTGAATAGAGAAGAGTTTCAACATAGGGACTAGGTAATAAACTGAAGAGGTTCATCATTCCTAAATCCGCGCATTAGCACAATCACTTTTCAGTTTTGTGAAAGGAGCGAAATAACTTTATTTTGTCCTGCGGCAGATGACTGGGCCATGCACCCGGCTCATTCCCACCTACAGAACGACAAGCCGAACCTGCCGGCCACCTCGCGGGGCCGCTGGACAACTTGAGCTGATCACTGCAAGCGTGGCTGCGTAGAATTGCCTGCCACTCCTTCAGAATGAAGCTTGAGTCCATCAGTGATTATTTTGAATTTCAAAAGAATGTGTGATCTACTCGATATGAAAATAATACAATGAATCACTGTGAAAAAGCAAAATGTTTCCACATTAGCAAGTGCATTATGACTTGCTTTGAACAGAAGAACGAAACTTCAATAGCTGTTCATGTGTTCTTTAGAATAAACTGTTGTCCTTAAGCAATCCCATTTAACTCCTTCTTCATATGTAGACAGGAAAAAAAGCTCGAATAATTTTAATTTGAACGCGTGTTCTCTTGATTGGGACGATCATAGAACATAGCAAGTAAATATATTAACAAAATTATATTTAAAAGTGTCAAACTACGGAATAGTCAGTTATTGGTTGTGATATTCTATATATCAATCAAGCGACCACGAATGCGAGTGACTTGACTAATGAATGGAGGGTAGCACTTCCTCCCAGCGTTATTAAAACCTTTGCTATAAATATTGCTTCTGTCAGCGGTACCTGGAGTGAAGCGGTATTACCGTTAACAGGGCATAATAGAGCTGAATGACCCGCTGAAGAGAGAAGAGTTTTTAACAAAGGAATTCAGTAATAAACTAAAGAGGTTCTTCATTTATAAGTCCACGCATTAGCACTGCCCGTCCTGTAACATGCCAGTCCTGAGCAGAGCGATTTTTCTTTCCGCGACTACGCAAGAATAATGGGTGGCGCGAGTTACAAATGAAAGCATCGTTTTCAGTACAGTCACACAATCAAGGTATCTGACAGCTGTTACTGCGACGAACTTAATCTCTGCATAGGCTCTTTTTTTTTAAGTACGCGCGATTGGTGAACCCTGGCAGGCCTCCGATTGTGGGCCCCAATTAAGGGCAAGAGACAGATTTGCCACATTCGTGGGCCTATCACTCCTCTTTCAGAATCATTCCTGGAAGAAACAGCTCCCTGCTGCACTATTGGTGAGGTTCAGTGGCGCCACCTGCCACATGGAAGGACAAATGCATTGGTTCCGGGGGCCGGAGAGACAATTATCAGGAGCTGCGGCACAAAACAAACAGATTGAGACAGGGTTCCGCCAACAAGTTTAAACCGCTAACACAGTGACAACCTTCTATTGGTCGGGTTCATCTGTGCGGACTGGTGTCCGTGAAAGGGAAAGGGGGGGGGGGCAAGTCATCTTACTCACAAGCAGACTTATCAAACGCGAATCACCAGTGTGTGACTTCCGCGCACAATATAAAACACAAGTTAGTAAAAAAGAGAAAAATCACCGAATATTCACGGAGTGCATAATGATGAGTGGGGCGAAGCATCCATCAGTCCGTCTGCGCTGCCGTCCATCCGTTAATCTCTCCGTCCGTGCATCCGTTCATCCATGCGTCCATCCGTCCAGTCATGCGCTTGTCTGTCCTTTCGTCCGTGCATCTGTCTGTCTCTCAGTCCGTGCGTCTGTCCATCCGTCCGTCCATTCAGTGAACACTCCAAGTACCGCCTTCTCGCATATTTTCATCATATATTCATCATTAGGAGCCTACATGACAGGCGGCCATGTAGGCGCCCTATTCATCATATAGAAGTACCGTCATCTAGCAGACATTCCAAGGACTAAACGAGTCCAAAAATAACTATATTTTTGTTTATGATTAACGTGCGTGGGTTTCCTCCTCAATTGAAATGCGTGAATGCGTTCCGCTCCTGTAGCCTGGCTGTGGATGTGACTAGGTACTACTACGATGCACTACCGCTGCTACTACTACTACTACTACGACTACTACTACAACTACTACCACAAACATTGCGGGCGCACGACCCACGGCTTAAGGAGCTTCACCCCTAAATAATCCAGCACTTATGTTCTGGGTCTTCTTCTCGTTCTGGTTCTGGTGTTCTGGTTCTGGACAAGCAAACCCAAATATTAAAAACAATCTATAAAAGCAACCTCTTTCTCTGTATGTGCGTGCGTGTGTGTGTGAAACTAGTCTCCTAAAGATGAAGTACTTTCTGTTGAAATATACATATTTTAGGGGTGAATCTTCTTAAGGCCTAGTCGTGTCTTTCATTGTGGTCATGGAAGATTTTCTATGTTCTAAACACATATGAGGCAGAGAAAAAGGTTTTGCAATAGACTTCATCATAGACACAGGCCGATTATAAAGTAAACTATCACTGTTACTGGCAACATTAACTTATCTAGAGGAGTATTCGTGAGTTGTCCTTTTTTTTAAATGTGCCTAGAATTTGAGGCTTCGCAAGGAAACATGTAACATAAAGGGACACATCAAGCACTTATGTCCCAACAAATCACACATATTAACATCGTATCTTGCCACAGGTAAGTTGGCGGGTTCTTCTACTCTCTTTCGAGGCATATACTTTATTTCAGCAAGTTTTCAAAATTCTCCTTGAATTGAATATGACAACTGCAAAGCAAAATAAATGTACATTTTTATAAACATTTCATGTCACTCAAGTCCCGTTACTCACTGATGCGATACCTAGAGCTTTGCCCACTTGTCATCATTCACTTCGTGTATACGCACGCATTTGTTACAAAGAATTCAAACACAGCAGTGGCCTTTTAAAAGGAATATAAAATCAGGTATGTCTCATATAGATCTTTCGAATACATGAGAGCACCTCCCGTGACATCTACTCCCAGTTGTGGGAACTTGTATCGTGTGAGGCAGTGAAAATGACGGCCTTTTCTTTTTGCGGCACTCCAAAGTAAAAACCTCTCGTGTCATCACGATTGCAGTAGAGTACGTAAGCAATTTATATGGTATATTACACATATTCTAAACAGGAATGAAGTAACATGGTCTTCACTGATTTGTGGAACCACGAGACGTGATACTGACATACCTGATGTTAACTAAATAATACATGATTGTAACCTAAGCATTAATGTATATTATGCTTGAAAACTAAAGACGTGAAGACAATTAGTTCTATGTGCACATGATCTAAGAACATAATTTTAAAAATCTATCAAACACAACTATTTGCAAGGTTGGCTCCTTCCACTAACAAGAACGTCAAACACAAAGCACGCTTTACAGGCACCAATTATTGGTAGAGTACAATGGCGAATCACCCGTTGCAAGATGGGCAAGGAGGAAGATAAGCAGATGACTTGGGTAAACACATAAGAATACAATGTAAAATATGATTAACAGACTACTTAAGGCATCCTGCTTCATGTAGCGCACTGGGAGGGAGCATGCCGGCCGAGCAACCGACTAGCATGTATAGGCCCACCATGATGATTGGCCTCCGCGATTAGCTACAGCCTTGGTGCTGCTAGGTACCTAGCCGGAACTAGCCTCACAGGCCATGGTGGTGATTATTCTGAATAATACATAGTGAAAATATTGAATGCTTCAAAATTAACTTTATTCACTCCTACTTTACTAATACCTTTTGTGAATGCTCCTGACTCTTTTCTTGCGTGCTTCCGCTTCTGTACTCAGTCGAACGACAAGCAAATGAAGGCAGATTCCTCTGGTTTGAAGATCTCACCAAAAATTTTCGGGCATCTGCGACGTGATGCCCCATTTCCTTTTAACCAGTGGGACGCAACGCGTGCTAAGGAATGAATTTGAGGTTTTCATTCTGTTATTTCGTTGAGAAGGAAATGTAACCATAGCTCGGACAGATGCCGAGTTTCACCCAGCTTGAGCTATGCTGTATAGTCCCCCTGCACGAAAGAAATTAGTGACGCTTTTTGCTATTTTTTGCTCATAGTAAGCTGATATTCCTTCTGTACTCAGAGTTAAACCCGGGTCGTGGCGGACGCATTTCGATGGTGGCGAAATGGTAGAGCCCGTTTGCTGTGCGAAGTCAGTACACATAAAGAACGCCATATGCTTGAAATTTCTGAAGTACCCCACTACGGCGTCTCTCATTATCATATCACACTCTTGAGATGTAAGACTCCTTATTATTTATTTTGAATTACCTGGGCTGAAGATTCCAGACTAACTCTTTCACAGTGGCTTGTTTTACACATGTCAGGAACAGCAGAGAAAGAAGACGCGACGCACCCTCAGGAGAAAACAGAGAGAGAGAGAGAAGGGGAAGAAGAAGTGACATTGTCGAAACGTCCCCCACCGATGGGACGTGCCCGGGGTGTAGGGAAACCAATGTAGCATCAGTCTCAAAATTAGATATTGGTCCGAGACTCGTAGTCGAGCGTAGCCGTAAGGATGGGGGGGGGGGGGGTGGCTTGCGCAAGCTGATACCTTCGGAGGGAGTCTCAAGTGCGGTGCATATATTGACACCGAAAGTGATGTGAAAGAAAACATGGGAGTTGGTGAGTGAGTGAGTGAGGGGTGTATCGTGCCATTGTACACATGTGCAAGTCTTTTTTTGTACTTCTTAGTGGGATGCTGCTAGATAACGGAGGGTTTCATCCACTATAAGACGACAGGCTGAGGAAGAAGGAGAAGCCAGTCAAGCGTCCAATGGCTCTGCTTCGAGCTACGACGAGAGGCACGTGATCCTTTCACACGCCAGGCCAGAATGGAAATGGCGCCTGCTTTTGTTTGAAAACGGCACGCGCACGATGCGGTCTGAGTGTGTCTTAAGGGTGAAGAAAGAGACCCGATGGTGAAATGACAAAAGATGATTGCGCGCAGGGAAAGCGAGGAGTGGGCGTCTCAATAATCTACTGCTAGCTGAATAAGAACATTCGTGTGCGCGTATCGTATGTTCACAGACTCGAGAGCGTTCTCAAAGATCAGGAGGGAACGTCCCTCGAGACGCCATGGTCACTGAAGAAAAGTGCTGTAAGGCACCGAGAAAAATAAAGGAAAAAAAGCTGGATGATGAAGTCAAGTTACCCAAATAGAGCTGTTGAGCGTTGCGATGTTGTACAACTTAGAAGAAGAACTACACTGCTGTTAAAATTCTCACGCATCAGTGGCTCCGATAACACTCCCTTTTGTTTGGAAGAATAAATCTACCGTTTTCTTTCTTTCCTTTTTTTCTTTCTTCCTTTCATCCTTCTTTCCTTCCTTGCTTTCTTTGTTTCATAAATAACGTTTCATCAATATCTGGAAGAAAGACAGCCAAGCGTTACCTCAGAAAACGAGGAAAAAACACTCCTGTTTCAATAATCATAACTTTCTTTCCCATTTCTCAGGGCACGTGCAATGCTCTTTTCTTTTTTCGATTTATTATTGTGCGCCCATCTTGGCGGCACAATGCGTTTGCTCAAATAAAAGTTTATTTTCTCTCTCTCTCTCTCTTATCTTTCTTATCGTCACATCGTAGTACCTACCACTTTTCATTAAGCTAGTGAGTAAGTGAAACAACTTTATTTTTGCATTTCCTACTGCCATATTACTTACAGGCAGCCAGCCCATTGTTTAAATACAGTCACTAAAGAAAAAGACGAAACGTATGCCTTCACTTATTCTGCACATACCGGTTTCTGCAGTAAAACATGGGCTTCAGAGGTGAAAGTTACAGTTTTTACCTCTATTTACCTGCCTACATAGCCTGGTGTTTAAAAATATAGGACCATGATACGGCGGTAAGGTTAAACTAGGGTGCCTTGAGGAGCGTTTTGTTGAGAGCGGGGGTGGTGGAGGGGGGAGAGGGAGGGGAGGAGTGAGCGGCATGCATATATGGACACTAGGTTAAACCTTACTGTACCAATTACGTTACCTTTTAGGTGTTATCTTAAAGACACAAATAAAATTTAACATAGCATACTGTACTAAATAAGCAGGAGTGACGTCACTGTGTAAGATTAGCTTTTCAAAGCTCTGAGGTCATCATGACAAATAATAACCTAGAAACCCGGAATGATTAAGCATCTAAAGCATTTCTACAACACTTTTGGGACCTTACACCATGTTCTGATTTTTTTTCTAAATAACAAGAACGAGAATGGAATCCAGTTTTTTCAGCCTCTATAACATCAAACAATACCATTTTATACTGCTTTTTTATAAGACAGAACCCTAAAATCAAAACTAAAGCACTCATCATACTCCTGAAAGCTGCAAAAGTACTACACTTACTCAAAGAATATCTAGGAGAATTCTTCTTTAGAATTCTCCCATGCACAGCTAAAAGCACCTTGCGTTTGGCGCAATATAGCCATGGTCGCTTTTGCGCCAAAACACCAGAGACAACAGATGAACGACCAGTTCAGTTTCTTCTGAGATGTGTACACGGCGCGTTAGCACTGGAAGGGTCACGTGTGCACGGACGCGTGAGGCCATCTCCATGGCAGCCACGTTAAAGCCGTTGAAAAACGACAGCGTCATCTTCCCGCCGACTTAAAAAAAAAAGAAAGAGCCTCGTTTCAAAGGCACCACTGTAAATGTGAACAGCCACCACGGCAATTTTTTTTGATGCCTCCTCCTGTTCTAATGTCACGTCATGCGTTATGTACTTTTGCTTCTTCTCGCCAATTTCGAGCTCCCCCCTCGACGCTCTTCGATTGCGCGGGCAGCTGTTTTCAGAACAATTCGCTTTTCGCCTCGTCTTCCTTGAATTTCCACGTATCTGTTCTTCTCCTCCCCTGGCCGATTGTATCAATGGGTCTACCGCTTTGTTTTTTGACACCCTGCATTTTGTGGCCAAAAAATATTCCACGCCAATGCTGAGGTCTTCCCTCAGGGATCACAAAAAAACACGGGTGTATTATGCTGAACAAGGTGCTACGTGAACGGTAAAAAAAAGGGCGACAAAACTAAAGCGAAAAGAAGGCACACATCGTGCTGAACACAAGGCTAGGGTGGCTAGATTGGGAAGGGTGAGAAAAGGGTCGTGGAAACCAACTCTCCAAAGTGCACCGATGCCGCAAAGGGTGCTGTACGCAGAAACGCATGGCGTTGAGCAGAGAGCCTTGTTTGTGCTCGAGGAAAATTGTTTGTGTCAGCGTCACTGACACAAGCCTCTTTAACCTGCATTGAGTACATTGAAGTAATCCACAAGTTCAACTTCTCGAGCAACATCTTACAATAAAAGGTATGCACCAAGTGGTAGAAGTACGCATTAGGGAGAGGAAATCGCTATAGCGTTCAGCTCCTAAAGGTGAAGTTTAAGGGTCCCCAGCTCTTTTTTTTTTAAACCCTCACTCTAGCACGCCTCACAACGATATCGTTGTGCTGGTGCGTAAAACACCGAAACTGCTTGTCGTGTACGTTTCTGTGACCACAGATTCACGCTTTCAATCAGTCGTGCTACACAATCCTTGTCTCATACAAGTGGCAATGTAAGTAAGGAAAACAATGCGCCCATGTTGTGACAAAAGACAGCTTCGAATAATGTTTCCGGATAATTACTTATTGCCACGCCTTTTTTTTTCACCTCTTTCAAATCTTTATTTCAGACAACAGAACCTACAAGTAACGACAAAACTCAAATGTGATCTGCCTGATGGAACTCCAGCTCCCGAATGCATACACTGAAAGCACTGTTAAACGGAATCAACTTTACTTAAATTAATGCATACATTATTTGTCTTCCGCATACTTTTGTCAAAACGTATTACATTTAAACGTGACTCTGTCGTGAAGGAGGTTCTTATAAACACGCTACTTATTAGGTTCGCTCTTGTAAACACCAACTGAACAAATTTACTGATCATGTCGCAAATTTACCGAATCTCAAAATTACCGATCACCTAGTCTCACGACTGTGGCATTTTTTCTCGTCACATCACCTCTTTTGTTTAAATAATAACATGATTCTTTAGGCTAGAGCTTCGATTTGAACGTCTACTCTAAACTGAAGATTAACCTTTTTTTTCGTTCCTCTTCCTACACTGCCCTTTCTTTTTATTTCCCTCCCTTTCTCTCGATAATAATACTGTATAAAATAAAAAAAAAAGATAAAGAACTTTATTTGCATCTGTCAAACAGAGATGTCTCTCTTGCGATCAACGCGAGAAAAAAATTTGGGAAGGTAGCTTTGCAAAAAAACAAGAAAGGAACCGTTTCGCTTGACTCACTGATAGAAGCAGATAGGCCATGTTTTCTCTATGCTTTCTATATACAGTGCTTTTTCCACGCACTTTGTGCTGTCATGCTTTACGGCATTCGCTCAAGACTTTTCTTATGTACCAGAGAAATGAAACAACCCAGAATATGGTGATATATTTATCTTTGTCTTTCGGCACTCATTACCAGAGTTTTCAGTAAAGGAGTCTTGAGAGAAAGAGGATTCAGAAGCGGTAGAGAATGATCTGTCTGTCGTTTGGAGAACGAGCAAAGTTCAATTAGACAATTAAGGGTGGTGAGCCCCAAACACTGCCGAGCACGGGACGGAAAACCATTTTTCAAGAGACCCTCTCTTCACCGCCCTCCCTACAATCAGGCAGAGAGAAAAAAATCTCTGAGACAGTCTGCCTCAATACATCTCTAATCCTTGCCGCCATTTGAGGGCACAGAAACTGTCGCCTGGTTTCTTTTTCCTATTCTATTTCTTTCTTTTCTCTTGCATTATTTCTACGCGGTTTAAAGTCCTCTTTTTTTTCACCTTTATTCACGAATTCCTAGGTCACAGCACGTACCTTCCTTCTGTTCCAGATTTCTTGCTTTACGATGAACCGTCTACAATTATTCAGCTCCTCCGTGTTATAACAAGTGACGACAGAATGAAAATAGCAGGTGGCCTCTAACGACTTCCAAGAGCACCAACTGTACAAGTACAGCGCATGTTAAATAAAACGGGAAGAAATCACTAACACAGAGAATGTAAGACAAAGCGGTGAAAAAGAAATGAGCAATTGCTCGCTTTTTTTTTACTTGCGATGGCGCTTTACTTGTGCTCTCGCGAAGAAGGCATTCATCTTCTCCGGTCCGAATTTTTCGTTCGCCTTGATTGTTTTGTTTCTCGTAGCTCTTCAGTTTTTTTTAAATCGCGCTGAAGATTCTCCGTCACTATTGTTTGTTTGTAAAAAGTGGCGTCAAAGCTAAAAGAGACTAACCAATAAATGATGTGCTCGTTTGTCGTTGCTGGTATCGCTACGAGCTCTTCAAAAGATCGCTTCACCAAAAGATTCGACTTTGGATTTTTTGTAGCCCCTCCTGTTTGAATAAGCTCAACATAAATTCATTAGGAGAGCATATTACAGAAGACGACGCACTTTTCTAATTATGTGCCTAAAATACTGGAATAATTGACAGTTAATTTGGAGGTGGTATATCAAAATTCAAACACCCTTAAATACAAGCCGAAATCCGATGCTCGCCTAAAAAATAAGTCTTGTTCGTTTGAAAGACCAACTAGTGATGACGACATAAATTTATTGGGCAAAATGAAGTAAGGTTAGTGGAAACGCAAACATTTTTGTTTCCCAAGTGATTAGACCAAATGATGTTTACGCAAAGACTTGTGCTTATGCGTAAGTGACATAAATTGTAAACGCATGTGCTCCAACAGAATGCAACACTAAAATGCAGAACTAAATCAACAGTTACAGACGGCAACTTAAGCTGAACATTCAAGCGGTACTCTCAAGACATGCGCATTCTATTTAAAAGTTAAATACAGTGATATCTTTCCACTGTCTTCTCCACTCATGTGTAATAGAAAAACGCGACACTCTTCGCTCACCTAATCGAATGTCGTGCATAAACGCCTTGAATTACCTTCATTAGGCGGGAATTAATTATGTATAGTCTGAGCAGAAGGTCTAAAGCTCGGCGGCGCAGAGCACAGAAAGAACTCGAGCCCATGTGTACTACGCCTCGCCCATGCCGAACTTTCAAAGAAAACGTGACAGCTTCCTCTCGCCTGGAAACGCTGCGAAGGTGGAGGGAAATATGCGCCAATGCGAACCCCCACAACGAGCTCCTTCAATGATCCTCAAGGTGCGGCTTGCAGCGAAAACGCTCGCGATGAGCAGTCGAGTGGGATGCACAATTGAGAAAGTCGCCACGTGTTCGTTAAATATGAATGACAAGATGAAAAGAGAAGGTCTCCAGGCGTTCGCTTTTTACGGCGTACTGTGCGGGCGCGTCGACCTCGCCGCTCGCATGCGCTCGAGGCATTTGCAGATAATAACACAAGACGATGCTTTAGTGGAAGTAAACGATGGCGCGTGTGGAGAACGCGGCCCGCATCGCTTTTCCGCGTTCCGGGCGGTTGGGTGAGGCCCTCGAGTGAGGAGTCAACCCTGTTGTGCCTCCGAAAGCTTTATGACACAGCACGGGTTACCTGGTTGTACATCGTTAGGTCAAGTTCTCTCTTAACTTTTGAGTCGGCGAGTGACGAGTGGCACTCTTGTTTCTCCGATGGTGGCCGGTTAGGTCCTTGCCAGAGGCAAGTTCTCTTTCTGTCCAAATTTCTTCACTTATGTATCACAGTTATTACAATACACCTGAAACAGTACAATTGATGTTTCTTATATCTTCCTCGGTTTCATTATTTCCTTATTTTAATAAACTTCATATTTATCCTAAGTGCTTCCGGTCGACCACTTCTTTCCCGTTTTCCGAATATTCACAAATTCGTTTAAGAGTAATACCTGATACCTGTGATATCGGAGCGTAAGTTTAATTGTAAGAGCCGAATAAATGTCAAGGAATTTGAAGGAAATCTACTGAACGAAATCTTTAAAAGAGCTCGCGGTATCCTTATGAGCATTCGGGATTGTTACGCCACTTGGTGTAGCACATATCTACCAGCAACTTTTTTCTACGAGGTCTACAGCAGCTTATTTCTACAGAAAATCGACACGCGGAGGCCACTACCACACATCTGAGTTAAGGATTAAATTCGCCTATAATTGATTGATTGTTAAATAGCTCGTTCACTTTCAAGCATAGCGCGATCAACTTCAACTAAGCAGTTCACAACACTTGTTACACTGTGTGGAGCTTCTGTTAGATACGTCCCCTTCTGTTATATGACGCCATCTTTTCATATATATATATATATATATATATATATATATATATATATATATATATATATATATATATATATATATAATCATTTCAATGGGCCAGTTTGTCTTGGTGAAGATATGGGATGTAACACAACGGGAGCGTTGTCTTACGCTCGCCTACAACATGAAGGCCAATGAAGGGAAACGAGTGAAGATGAAAGGTAAAGAGCCGACCGACCCAATAAGGGGACACTCTTCGCTTACGGCGGCGGCAATCTTGGGTGGCCCCACACATGTCGAGAACTGGCCAGCACAAGATGGGAACCAGATGTGCGCAGTCTGGTTTTGTGCTCAGCGTTCACAATTGTTTTTCACTCTCGCAAATCTCTTTCAAGGCGAGAGGGACGTTGCAGCAACCAAGTTTGAACGTCTACGCTAGTCTAACTCATTCTCCGACGAAAAGAGGTTCCCGCCCAAAACTGTGAAGAAATAATATATATATATATATATATATATATATATATATATATATATATATATATATATATATATATATATATATATATATATATATATATATATATATATATATATAGTGGGAGTAATAATTCAATGGGCCAGTTAGTCTTCGTGAAGGTATGGGATATGGCACAACGGGAGCGTTGTCAACAAGGATAAATATATTTATTTTCCAACAGTAACGGGAGGGGTCCTCCCTTCATCAGGGGATGAGTTATCCCCTGATGAAGGGAGGACCCCTCCCTAAACTGTTGGGAAATAAATATATTTATCCTTGTTGACAACGCTCCCGTTGTGCCATATCCTATATATATATATATATATATATATATATACATATATATATATTATTATTATTATTATTATTATTATTATTAGAAAATTTCGGGTTCGGTTCCTGCTCACGGCAAGTTATCTTTTCACCCACTTTTCTTCGGATTTACTTTATAATTGGTCTAATAACTTTCCCTAACATTCTTTGGCTTCATTGTCTGTTAGATCTCATTATTATTGGGTGAAAACACAGAAAAATGAGCCCTTAAGTATACACCTCATTCCCTCATATATATATATATATATATATATATATATATATATATATATATATATATATATGTGTGTGTGTGTGTGTGTGTAGTGTTGAGGCGAACGTACACGTTTCTATAGCAACAGGGTCACAAGAGCACTGGGAACTCGTGCCTAAAAAAATCTCAGCCGGAGATGTTGCGTCTGTTTTATTTCGCACGTACGTACCGTAGTTTTGCTCGCATTTTTATAAGTTAATATGAATCAACTCGCTCAAGTAACAGTTATTCTGAAGGTTCTTCCATATTTGTCGATTTATTGAGGTAAGAAACATTTGAGATCTTTAGAAACTATTCAGCGCTATGTTGGTTTATTTTACAAATGCAGTGGGCATATGTGTTAATTTTATTCGTTTTTTAATACCCCATCTGCGCTAACATCACACACACGCAATCGCCAAAATTTTGTACACCTTACCCCTTGATCTATGCACAAATTTCCTCGATCTTCAGCATATAGCCTGCGTTGAGAACGGCTGAGGCACGTTTTCCATCTTCATCTTTATAGCATACGAGATACGTTCCCAGGCTTGCTTCCGTGTTTTCTCACCTCTACGTCATGACCTCCCTACAATATTCTCATTAAGAAACGGTATATGCCTCGAGTAATTACAAACCTCTCACTGTATTTCGCACCTTTGCCCCACCATAATTTTCAATTTACCCACATTTGCGGTACAGATTGACTTCTATTAATCTTGCTTCCTGTTCCGCAAACTCCTTCTCTCCCAGCTTGCGGTATGACAGAAGCGGCTACACATACCCGTTCCTCTCTTTCATCTGTAACGCTACTTTTCTTAATTACAAGACCTTAACTTCACGCGCAAGCACTAAGCAAATGCGTCAAAACTGCGTAAATATTACCAGGAGATTGGTGGATGAACCTCGTGGCCTAAACGAGGAAGATGTGGTTAGAGAGGAAGGGAGAATATGAAGAAGGGGCACGCGGAAAAGTTCTACTGGCTCTCAACGAAGAAATCCCCATGGGGGAAAACCAACGCCGTTCTCGAGTTCACTGTTCGAACAAAAGAAGATGCGATGTGGTTTACCGCATTCGGAGACCCCAGTTCGGTATGCATGATAACGAGATTGCGGAAAACACAGACGAGCCGCACAGGGCTGTGGGACAGGCTGGGCCCTGGGCTCGCTTCTTTCCGCGGTTTCCGTTTGGAAAAGTAGAAAACCGTGTTTTGCGACTGGGATACGTGATAGCTACCCATGGGGCGCCGATAATTATCGGCTCTGCTTCCATTTCGCTGCACTCATTTTATTCCGCTCTGTGTATTTCCTTACGGCTAGTGCAGACTACGCAGGCGACAGTGTATAAGAAAAAAAAACTTGTTGCTGCACGTGCCCAGTGCATTAATGAGACAGAAGGGCCGAAATAGAAATAGAGCGAACACCACTCGTTTCAATACCAACGGCCAATCTTTGGTGGCCTGATAGGAACACAGAGCAAACAGGGAGCCTTCCTGGCACCGCTGTTGCAGTGATAAGCACCGAGAGAGAAACGTAATCCTGAAGTAATCGTGCGGGCGGATAGTATCACCCACAGGCTGAAACTCACTCCTCCTCCTCCCTCAACCAAGCCTTCTCTTTTATTTTCTCCTTGAGCCAGAATGCCGATAGGAATTGGGTTTTGCTTCGGATCTCGCAGAGTGTTTCGGCCTCGAGGCGGGATTTTTCCGAATCCCTCCTGTGGGCAAGCTTTCCTGCGTGGCATCGCCGGCTCCAGCGCTCCCGTAGGCTTTGGTCCCGCCGCATAGTTGCTACGACCGATGTGGTCCTTGTCCGCTGTGTAGTAGGCACTTCAGTCGCGAATAACGGTTCCCCTCTGAGACCCTGGAATTTGGATTAGTTAGTTACGGAGATGTGCAAGCTGTCTGGTCTTAAGCGTACCAGCGTTATTACGCGTCTTTTTCTTTTTTTTTTTTTGTTTTACATAGATTACATTCGGTTCCTGCTTTTCGTGTAACGATAACAATGTCGGCATAGCAACAGGGAGCATGCCGTAGCTTGCGGTTGCATTATGCACGAGCTGTTGCATCTAAATATTTAGCACTGTATCATCCTCATAGTTAAGCGCAATTGTTTCCTCAATGTTTCACTGACAGATTTTGTTCATTTGAGGTTGCTGCATTGAGCTACGGATAAGGAGGAGACTGTATGTAAAATGCATTTGGTCCTAAATAAAGTACGGTATCTACTACTTTTGTGAAAAAGCGGACTTATATGAACGAACGTAATGTAACAAGTGCGAAAAGGAAGAGCAGAAAATCGGCTTTGACTGATCTTCAAGGGCAAACGCATGCAGAAAGTAGCTTTAGAGGTTGGTACTATGATGCGAAAACTACGCGCTCGCAGCAGTCCACTGGCATGACTCTAATACAGTATTTCTTTTTTTTTCCTGGGCATTCTGAACAAACTCACACCTTGTGCGAAATAGCATATGAATAACAAGAAAACCGCGTTTAGTTTTATACCCCTCAGCCAACCTGAAAGAAAGTAAAATGCTGAAAAAACTTTGTGAAACGAAATCCAAAGTTCTTGTTTTTCGTGTTCATATTTTGTCTCTCCGAGCTCTCCAGTTACCTCTCGTAAGTGCCACTGCAGCGTCACCGGAGAGCAGAGGCAGAGTATCACGCACGAAAGGACCCCCTACATACTCCATATGTCTTGTTGCATGTTGACACTGGAGGGAGACCAACCGCTTCCTATGCGTCGAACGTGCTACAGCCCCGGCTCTCACTCACATATCGAATTACTCAACTCCCATTCGCGGGCTTGTTTTCATTTTCACACCTTACACAGCCATCCCGAGCCCAACTTGGTGTTCTACGCTGAGACAATTTCCTTTTTGTTTGTTTGGTGTGTGTGTGTCTTTGTTTTTGCATTTTTTACCTGTGCGTATCTCAGTACTTTGGGAAATTAGCAATGTATTTCGCCCTGCCTTTCTCTTACAACATTTTGGTGGCGATATCCCTGCATATCAACAATAGCAGTGTAAAGATGTACTTACGCAGGCACAGAGAAACAGTAGTATGCCCAGATGTCTGCAGGACGAGTGTTCCTTATTCAAGTGAGGGTTATTTTAGAGGCTCGGGCTGTCATCCCACGTCATCTCCTCTCATCAAATGTCGTCGTTTTGCGTCACACAGGCAGTACAGCATTGTCATATACAGTATAGGAAGTACAGCATAGTCATGTATAGTATAGCGAGTGGGCGTAAAATAAAGTGACAATGCGGATGAGTGATGCGATTGTGTGGAGGAGGGAATGTAAAAACAGAGAAGGAAAAGCAAAGCAAGCAATGTGCAGTGTAGAATACCCGTGTGGACTACTGTATGGCAAGGGGTGGGAAACAGGATTGAGGTTGAGGAGGAAAAAAAGGAAGAGGGGATTGATAAAGCACACCATAGCCATGTGGTAACAGAGTGTAAAAAGGAAGCGATGATGACGAGACATGCGAGGGTGAACACTATTACTGAAACAACCACTACTACTGCTACTACTACTGCTGCTGCTTCTACTACTACTACTACTACTACTGCTACTACTACTACTACTACTACTACTACTACTACTACTACTGCTGCTGCTACTACTACCAATACCCCCACGACCACCACCTCCATTACAATCAGGCCGCCATGATCTTGGACAAGTGGAGTAAGAGGAATGGAAGAAAATGAAGTGACTTCTTTTGAACTTAACAAACTCGCGTTTAATTGCGAGTTTGTTAGTTAAGTTAAGAAACTTGTGTTTGTTAGCTCAGCTAGTTAGGTAAGCTAACTGAGCCAGCGTTCAATCACGAACTGCACTAACTACAGCGTCGGCCATTCACGCGTACTACGCTCGGAGCCATGAGTGAGTGTGAGCTGTTGCAATTATTGTCACTGGCGAAGGTATAACTTTAATGACAATCTTCTTTCGGAACGAAGCATGGCTGTCTAAGGTTCTTTGCTTTGTATCTATTGAAGAGGATACAATACGCTCCTTCGAGCGACAAGCTGCGGCGCGGTTTGTGGGCGGTGCTGCGCCCCGATTGCTCGTTCACCGCAAGTGTCCTGTATCGCCGTATGCCGCCTGCGGCATGACACGTCGTATCGGTAACTGAATCGCACCATGTGTCTAACGCGTAAAGGTCAGGTGCGATGGAGGGTGCGATTCGCGGCGTCAACGATTACCGTCAAGAAAGCAGCCTCTATACGAGGCAGGGGCGTGGCCAGGAGGTGGCACAAGGCGTCCGTGCCCCCCGCTTCCCTAAATGTTTTTGCACAATGGCAGAGAGAGCAGGAAATCACCATTTTAAGGGGGTGCCGTCCCAGAAATAATCGACGTCCCCCCCCCCCCCCGATCTAAACAAGCTTCTGGGTGCGGACGGCCCTGCAGTGAGTGGTCATAACATGCGACAATGCCTACTGAAGCCACTTTCCATTGATTCTACCTTTCTTTCATTTTGCTATTTTCAATTTTATAGGCCCACGCCCCACGCTGCATGCGTGACCGATTAGACAAGTTTCTCGTCGATCGACATAAATAAGTGAATGAGCCGACGAGGACGCCGCAAATGAACGCGTGATTGTTCCAGCTACTTCCTGTCTTCCCTGTAGGCGACACGGCTAAGCTTCTTGCAGGGTATTGGAGAAGAGGATAAGAAAAGTCACAGCTTTACCGCAAAGGCAAAGCAATGAACGCGATAGCAACAAACTGGAAGGTCACGTGAAAAACGGCAAGCAGATCGATCGCGAATAACAGATGAGCGCGAATAAGCGTCTCAGTTGTTACTTTGCTGTGTCAGAAAAGCGCGCCCTTTTCGCAAACAGAGGCTGTGCAAAACATTGCAGTGACCTTTGTGTGCCTAGTAACTACAACAAAATTGTTCCATGCACGCCCAACGCCAGCTAAGGCGTATGATCCTCCCCACCGGGAGATAAGAGCGCGTGAGACATTGTCCACTCTCCTCATCTTCGCGAGCCTAAGTACGCAAGTACGCGTGATAGATGAGAGCCGCCGCACGTTCATTGCGCCATCTTGCTGATAACGCTGAAAACACGATAGTCCCCTCTCTCCCTCGAGATGCCCGCCAACAGCGGTAAGTGGTAGATATAAATAGCTTGCCGTTCAAACGCTGCCGGAGGTAGCCCTCGGTAGCCCAGTGGCTAAGGCCTCGCATTCATGACGTGGAGGGTCCACGTTCGTTTCCGCGTGCCGGAGTCTTTTTTTGTGGATTTTTTTCTTTCTTGCGTTTCTATATATATATATATTGCATGACATCGACGACGACGCCGATGCTAACGGTGAAATCCATCTGAGAGTGTCCATATAATTGCTATCTTAATAAAATACTACTTAAAAATACGAGATACGAGAGAGAACTCGCCGCACAGGAGCGCCAGAGAGAAGAGAGATGAAAGATGGGCGATATGGTCGAAGGACTCCAAGGATGGCACACCGATCGGCTAAGGCTTCGCTGGCGTCGGACATCGAAAACAAAGCAACCACTCAACACGAAAAAGACGAAACTGCAGTGCCACCATGGCGCGCTTTTTCGTGCCACCGCGCACCTCCACTCTTCGCTAGTTTATTTTTTACTTAATTTCACGCAGTTTGTGTTGCCGGCACACGATACAACAGTCCGGGCCATGATCGCATTTCTTCGCTTATCCGCGAAGAAACACTTGAACCTACGAAATCTCAGTGAAAAAATCGCCCCGAATCTTCATGTTACACTGCATATGTCGTCGAAAGACGATAGTCTTGCGTCTTAAGAGAGTGAACAAAACGTTTATTTGATGTTCTGCGCAAGAAAATTGGTGAATGGTATTTTGGAGGCGCTTCATTAGTGCCTCGAGTGTGTAGCAGAGGCGAACAATCACATCGAAGCACGTTAGACATGAGCGCCATCTGGCAGTTGGAAAACGAAGAAAGGCGTTCGCGCCCGCGGAGAAAGATGCGCGCTTGTCTCGGAGGTGATAAGGTGTAGAACGCAAAGCGATGGGCAGGTGCCACCACCGTGTCGTCTTAGCAAAGCATTGGAAGCACTTACTTTTTTTAGCATCGCGTTGCACTGTCAGCGCAGCGTGATAAACACTACGGTCCTTAGAATTACTTGTGTGTACCTTCTCTAGTATAAAAGCACACGTAAAAAATATTGACTTGTTGTTATGGTGCCTCAGATATGCGCAATAATTGCTTATTAATTGACAATTGCACAAGTATGAACGCTGAATCTTGAGCAATATTGGTGGGCGCTGCGGATGGGGTTGGTCGTTAGGTGCCGTTTGAGGTATCAGTAAGGGCGGACAAACAGACAAATGTACAGACAGACAGACAGACATTTTTTCGTCGAAGGTCCCCTAGAAAGACTATCGTCTTTAAAATAAAGAAAATAAGACGCCGTTTTTTATACCGCTAACGCTGGAGTGCTGCGTCTGAAGCTATCGCGTCAGCGTGTCATCTGGTGCGTGCGTGTTTGTGTTGACCGGGAGTGATTCGTCATCAATTCCCTCGCGCCCCGCACAACCTCACACGCGTAAACATTGCGAGCACTGGGTGCTCTTCGCTGCCTGAGACCCTTTCTAGAGGCGAAGCTCCTTAAAGCGACACCCGTTCGTCCCTCGTCGTAGTACGTAACATGTCTTACGCTTTGACCTGCAAGGTGATGCTGGAGGGAGATTTCTCCTGTGTGTTGAACAATGAAAAATTCGGAGCGTGCGCGTTATCAAAAAGCCGATTCCTCCTGTCTATCATTCCCCATTAGCAGCCATTGGCATGTACATTGACCACTATCTGACAAGAAAGGGTTGCTACGTTATACTCGATGGGCGTAACCTTCCTGGTTTTAGAAAGGTTTAGCGAGCGTTGGGCCGCAGTGCCATGAATACAGTGAACAAGTACATACCATGTACTCCAGGTGGTTAAAGGTGGGAAGCAGACACGAAGCGCAAGCCGAAAGAAAGTGTGCGTGTGCCACCTTTCGTTTAGACCTTGGAATTTCCGCTGGATGGTGGTGCTTCTATATGCGGAATATATGAATAAAAGATGCGAGATGGTCGTACTTGAAGTGTTGACTAGATGGACGAATGGACACACAGACAGATGCATGGATGGACGCACGGATGTCTGGATGGAAGGATGGACGCATGGACGGACGCAGGGGCGGATGCATGGACGAACGCAGGGACGGACGCACGGATGGACGTGCGGACACACGAACAGACGCACGCACGGATGGACGCATGGACGGTCACACAGGCGGACGCATGGATGGACGGAAGCAAGAACGAATGGACATACGGATGCTTCGCCCCACTCTTCATCATTCACCCCGCGGATATGCTGCCATTTGTTTTTTGTTTTTTTCGTGACTAACGGTATCATGCAGCCTTTTCTCTCCGTTCGGATTCCGGAACTCCGTTTCCCTCGCGCTCCTCGCAGGCGTCACGCGTGGCCTCGCTAGCTGCCAGTGGCCGCAGCCGTCTCTGGACTCGACAAACGAGACACCGAATCCTTGTCATTCTGCGTACGATAGCTGAATGACTGAGTTCGCAGAGTTGTATTCCCCGCTGCGCTCAATCATGTTTTGTGCCCAGTCTCTCGTGAACTGATACTTCCTTTGCACATTTTACTCTACGCTTCCTTATCTGTTTTACGCTTGCATTCACTTGAGAAAAATTTTCATAGACCAAGTAGTTGTTTAATGTGAAGCCAGAGTACTGATACTTGCTTTATGAAGTGGAGCTAGCCTTATTCTTGTTTTTTTTTTCAGTAAATATATACGAAAACGTTGGTAACATCTTTCTTCCCTAATTCTTCACAAATTTCCATAACTGAGCAGCAAAACTTTCGTTTGAGCTAGTTGGAGAATCGGTAACACACTTCGGGTCAGGCCCCGCCTATCTATCATCGCCTTGCGGCAGACTCACGGGTTTCCCGATTACGTTTAGGCCTGCACCGCCTCGAAGACCTGCAATTAGTGCATAACATTTTTTTGTAGGCTGGTCTACCCATACGGGGTCACGCGTGTGGTGATGTTTGGGTCTGACTTACGTACTCATAAACAGACACGGAAATGGCATTTAAAATAAACAGGCATTTGTTTAGAACGAAGGCAAAGGCAGGGGTTCAAAAAAATTAACTAAGAGGGAAAAAAACAAATATGCGCAATGAAAAGAACAGTTACAAAACTAGACCAACTATGTTCTGTAAAAATACTACAAGAGGTGCAAGCAAACAACGCTTAAGGTTGAACTACATGATAAAACTGAACGGACACATGAAGCTAGATTTACAAGAAGAATCGTTCTCGCGCTTCTAAGTTTCCACGTGCGACGCCACGCAGATGACTGAATATTTAGAGTTGGGTATAATAAAATAACGGTTGAAAATAAATCACGATAAAAAGTTCCAGCTTGTGGTTCACGTAAGAGAGTTGACGGGGTGTCGCTGATGGTCCCGCCAGCTTAGGCAGACGACGAAGGTGACCGCGGTGTTGTAGCCGCCTCAGTACATTGCGCGGAACACTCCATGCTCGCCCTATATACGCGAGGCTCGCAACACCAACAACCGCCCTTCTCGCTGGTTGAACGACAACTCAAACCTTTTCGGGCGCACGCCTTCCCTTGAGGTCATTTTCCCCGAGCCCATACGTACCCCCTTATCTGCAGGTGTAGGTAAGACAAGGCGGCGCCGTCACTGAGTAGTCAAAAACATTAGTTCCGACTACTCGGCAACGGCTAGTGGTCGGAACTAATTTGCGGTAACTCCTGAGAACTTACGGCAACTAACGCGGTTTCCGAGTTAGTTGCCGGAAGTATTTTTCCAGTACAAGGGCAAAGGGAAGCACGGGCTTGAATTCGAGATGTTTGTGACATGGATTCTTGAATACATAATTGGGTTGAGTACACATATAAAAATTTCACACACCAACAAACGTTCAATTCAGCTATTTGCACGAACATTGCAGGGTTATGTAGATTTGTCAATCTTAAAACACTGAAATAAAGAAATCAGTTATGAAACACATATTCGGGTTGCACGAAAAAACATTGAAGAACGATAGTCCACAGAACGCGCGCAAGCTTCAACGGTGAAACAGAAGGCCAAAGAAGCTCAATATGTCTATGCAGATTGAGCTTCTTTGGCCTTCCGTTTCACCATTGAAGTTTGTGCCCATCCTGTGTAGTCTTCTTTTTATAGAAATTCATTGGAGTTGTTTTTTTTTCAGTGACGAATTTTCAACTTGTATTAGATAACAAACCTATAAGCCACATGCATCATCTTACGCTTTTTGTTTTTATTATCTAGCGATAGTTTCTTGGAGGTGATAATGACAGCTATGGAAGTTACGCCCAACATAATCAAGCGCCAAAAAGTAGCCAGCGCTATCTTTGTAAAAATACTTTCTATAATATCGCTAAAGAAAAAGCCAACATGAAAAAATTTAATAGACGTGTGAATTTCAGGTGCAGTGGTAGCCAAACTGTACCTAATGCTTTACATCACCCATGATGGCACCTAATTCTACAAATAATGATTTCCGTTCCTCTTTTACAACACGTAATAGTTCGCCAAGTGACCTTTATTCATCCCTGATCTAATATGCTATTAGAAACATCCCGATAACTTCAAAGGATAGCAGCAGAAGAACGATACAGACACTAGACGAATATTAATCGCACCATGCGATTTTATCTCTTCGTTATGCATGGAACCTCGCACAAGATTCTTGCACCACGGAAAACATAATTTCTTGCAATAAATACGAAGACAAGAAATTTTTAAAAAATGATTGTCACGTGAACCACTGCACTGAGATGGAATGATCACAATGCTACTGCTATCACAGCAGATGTCCAAAGCTACACAACACTAACAAACAACAATCACTTCTTCTAGTATGCGTGCAAGTACTGATATCCACCAGACCTTCAATACTAGATAATAGAATCAAATACTGCCCAGTGCTTCTAGTACGCGTGTAATTGCGGAAGTTCACTAGGTACTTCATGCTGGCCAGCACACGCAAACACTGTGCACTGCTGCAAGTGCATTTCATCTAAATACGGCCATTTAGTGATTACCATTGATCGATTTTGTTTAGTGACTTTGCCGGAAACCATCGCATCCTGTTACACAAATCTGTAACTATAGAGGCCCCAGAGAAATGTTTTTATTTTATATAGCTAAAAGGTAATTCACGGTGCTCCAGCGCAGACGTATACCTGTATACCTCTAAGAAACTGATGAGGTAATCAAGGCTACGAGCGCGAAATGACTTTCCAACTCTGTTCTGAAGCGATGGTCGGTGCTACAGCGGTCGGGGAAGGCAATGTACACAAAGCCATGCCTGCGAAGCGCGGAAGCGTACGGCGCAGAGAGGAGAAACGACTTGCAACAAGACAAACAGCGCTCATGCAGAGAATAAACAGAGCTCGAACGAAGCCTTGGAACAGAGAAACATCTCTAGAGGCCCACTGACCATCTAGGAGGTAGCGAAAAGCTTCCTCGCGCGAGAACCTTCACGATAAACGAAGGTCGCGCGCAGAAACGCCAAGTGCGCAGGCACCACACTAGATAGCTCGCCCTATATACTCTGAGACGGCTGCTTCATCAGGGTTTAACCGAGCGTTACCAAGCCGTTCCGGTTTTTTTTTTTTTTTCAGGCATGGCGAGAGATTTCGCGCGGACGTGCTTCGGCAGCCTCGTTCCATCGTGTTTTCTTTCATCTCGAGGACGCAGTTTTATTCCCTTGCTCCTTATTATTTCCTTCTTTTTCTTTCCATCAGCTAAACGCGCCTGTTATCGTAGTGTAGCAGTTGACGTTTAGTACGAAGCACAAAGCATCACTCAACTATTGATTTGGACGGCCTGGTGTATTAGCGAGGGTTCGAGAAATGGGAACCTTGTTAAGAACAGCAATTTCGTCTTCTTTTTTTTTTACGAGTGCTTTCAGGTGTTTTGGTAAAGCGCATCGTCGTAAACACTGTGTACGGTGTTTTGTTTTTGAAAACGTAGTTGTAGTTTCAATTTTTAACAGAGGCGGCCACATTGCGATGCAAGCAGTCTTGTCTTTGAGGCACAAATTGCTGACGTCATTCTGTCAGATCGGCGATATGATAAACTCATGTCTCTGCTTTTAAGTCATGCCTGTTTTGTGATGTGTCGGGTACCTATAAAAGATACGCACATACCAGTTTCGAGCAGTAAAAAGAGCGCTTGGTTTGAGTTTTGGTGTTCAAAGGTAGTAAGAAAAAGAGTTGAAGAGTACAGAGTGTGAGCGGCAATAAGTGCCGGCATCGAGTGGAACTTCACACGTTTTTATTGCAATACCGATACAATGCCCACTTATTTTTTTTATGAAAGACTGGTGTATTATTCAAATGAATTGTTTTGCTGAAAATTGCTTAACTAATTTCCTGTCCGGGGATTCGATTTGCGACAACGTAATCACATGTGCTTCGCTGTAAAGGCGTCTTGAGAGTGATCACAGCGTTCAAACGCACCCGAATGCTGGAGCGAAACCGTGCCCACGCTTTCGGCATTAGTATGCTTGCGTCTCAATTTAACGCGTGCGATCGAGTGATAAAAGAAGTCGATAAATCGCAAACGCTGCTTTTCTTTTCTTTTTCTGTTTTTTTATTTAGCCAAACGTGATAAACTTGCGTCACATTTACTTATATATCAGAGGTGAGGACTCAGCTCATTTCATGAATTTTCTTCGCAAGGCTTTTTTTTTCTTTTTCACCAGAGACATTTACGTGCTCCTAGAGTTAAAGTAGTGCCATTTCTCAGCGCTTTACAAAGTTACATTTCGTGCACCTAACTGCGTTACCAGCGCAAAGATCTTTGACGTTCTTTCCCGTCCAGTGGTCAAAAGTGCCTTACTGCGTTAATGAAGGCTTCACCAATTTGGGCTACAAGTGCTTTGTCGTCACCGCCAGTTTGGCCTCGATTAGCCTAATGGCGACATTCGTCGCGAAGTGCCGACACTGCAAGCTGATTTCGGGCCCTTTGTCGGGGTAAATATCGTTTTATTTCCCCAATGAAAGAGACAGAAATAAAGAAAACTCGCCAAACTGGCGTGGAAATCGCCGCATAGTTGCACAAATGGCTGGAAAAACGGAATTTCGAAAGTCTATTCTAAGGTATTTTATTGATTGGTTGGTTGGTTGGTTGATTGATTGATTGATTGATTGATTGATTGATTGATTGATTGATGCGTGCAGTTTAACGTCCCAAAACCACGATATGGTTATGAGAGACGCCGTAGTGGAAGGCTCCGGAAATAAGTTCTCTTGGGGCTACTAATTCAAGTACAGCCGCGGTAGCGTCTGTCGGGAGCAGGCGGTTTTCGCCCACTGGCCTTGAAAAAAGTTTTCGTATCTGACGAGGTATGTAAGAAGGATGTGTGGCTTATAGTAGTTAGGCTGAGCACATCACAAACCGAAAATGCCTCAAGGTGACGCCCCGCAGAGCAAGAACCACCAGCTCACGCGCTTTATACACAGGCGTCACTGTGGCTGCACACTTGCAGGGTACCCACTATCTTATGATTCATAATTTTCGTCAACCTGTGGCGCACTTTTTACGCGATTGCCGAGGAGATGTGCTTGTAGGTTCAGACTTGCTGTTTGTCTCACCTGGACCAGGGGCTTTCCTCTGGTCCGCTTCTCTTTCACCACAGGAAACGCCCGTGGACTTGTTCTTGCGTAACGGTAACGCCGCAGTTCCTGTGGCCCTGGTCCCAACCAATGAAAGTACCATATGGATGAAGAATATGGAAGTGATTCAAGCTGAGCTGCCAGCATCCACAAGTCATTTCCAGAGTATCTGAGAGGTCCGACAGTTGGGCAAGGGTGGTATCTTCTGTTTGTCGTCAGACCATCTTTGTCGTCAGACCATCTTTGTCGTCAGACCTCCTGAATGGTTCTATGCTTGCCTTCAACCTAGTGAACGCACTCATCCCTTATCACTTAGCATGCGTGAAAGGGTTTGTGCGAGGCGTAGACAATAATTTGACTCCATCGGAGGTATTGGAGATGTTTGCAGCGGCTGGTGTAATCTCCATTCATAGGTGTAGCCGTGTGGTTGATAATAATGTTACGTGAGTAACGAGACAAAGTATTGCGAATATATTCGAAAAATATATTTGCAAGAGCGGTTGCAGCACTGGCCAGTCTGGCTCCGAGCTCGAGCAGCCAGCGAGCCTCATCTTCCTCGTCGGGCGCACACGCGCATTCGCACTATGGTTTGTGGCAGCCTACAGGTAGCATAACCCCCGTCGGCAAAGGCGCCGTCTCGGCGCATCTAGATGTCAAGATCATTGGGCGAGTGGTACTGCTTCAGGCGTGCGACGTGTACGATGTCGGTGGCCCTAGGGGTGGATGAAGACGGCGAGGCAGCAGGAGTGATTTCATAAGTGACGGGAGTCACCTCACGAAGCACTCTGTAGGGCCCTGTGTACCGAGAGAGCAGCTTGTCAGACAGGCCAACGTGCCTGGTCGGAGACCACAGCAGAACCAACGAACCGGGCGAAAAGTGCACATCGCGGTGTCGTTGGTCGTACCGACGCCGTTGGTTTGCTTGGGAGGTCAGAAGGCGAGCACGAGCGGTTTCGCGTGCGTGGGCGGCCCGGCTGATGGCGTCCAGAGCATATTGTGAAGTTGGAGCTGCTGGTAACGGAATCGTCGTATCGAGGGGTAATGTGGGTTCGCGGCCGAACAGCAAGAAAAAAGGGGAGTAACCAGCCGTGTCGTGGCGCGAAGAATTGTAGGCAAATGTTACGTATGGTAAAGCGATGTCCCAGTCAGAGTGATCTGAGGAAACGTACTTTGCAAGCATGTCAGTTAGGGTTCGGTTCAGGCGTTCTGTGAGGCCATTTGTTTGCGGATGGTACGACGTAGTGAGCTTGTGGCGTGTTGCACAAGAGCGTAGGATGTCCGCTATGACTTTCGATAGAAATGTGCGGCCTCGGTCCGTGAGCAGCTGGCGTGGAGCACCATGTTGCAAGATCACGTCGTGTAGAAGAAAATCGGCGACGTCAGTGGCGCAACTTGTTGGAAGGGCGCGTGTGATTGCGTAGCGTGTGGCGTAGTCTGTGGCCACAGCTATCCACCTGTTGCCAGCAGAAGACAGAGGAAAAGGGCCGAGTAAGTCCAAGCCGACGCGAAAGAAAGGTTCCGTAGAAATATCGAGTGGTTGAAGGCGCCCAGCCGGAAGCGTCGATGGTGTTTTGCGGCGCTGACATTCCTCACACGCCGCGACGTATCTTCTGACGGACCGTGCCAGACCTGGCCAATAGAAGCGACGGCGAATCCGGTCGTATGTGCGGGACACACCCAGGTGACCGGCAGTAGGAACGTCATGAAGTTCGTGGAGTACAGCCAAGCGGAGGTGTTTGGGTATGGCAAGCAGCAGAGATGGGCCGTCTGGATGGAAGTTATGCCGGTATAATGTGCCATTCTGGAGTACGAACGAGCGATAGGATCGGTTCGATGGGGAGGAGTCGAGGCGCTCAATGATAGCTCGTAGGGCTGCATCACGGCGTTGCTCGTCGGCTATGTGGTTCAGTTGAGAAACGGAGCACACGCAGGCGTCGTTGTCAGGTATGGTGGCCGATGGGTCAACTGGATAGCGAGAAAGGCAATCGGCGTCCTGGTGCAGGCGTCCAGACTTGTATATCACAGAAAAGGTGTATTCTTGCAGTCGCAGAGCCCAGCGACCAAGTCGACCTGTAGGATCTCTTAAGGATGAAAGCCAGCAGAGCGCGTGGTGGTCGGTGACGACGGAAAAGTGAGTGCCATATAAATATGGACGGAATTTTGAGACCGCCCAGACAAGAGCAAGGCATTCTCGCTCCGTGATCGAATAGTTACGCTCTGCAGGTGTAAGGAGGCGGCTAGCATACGCGATAACGCGGTCGTGTCCCTGTTGGCATTGGGCGAGAACGGCTCCGATACCGTGACCACTGGCATCAGTTCGGACCTCAGTTCGGGCAGATGGGTCAAAGTGGGCGAGGATAGGGGGCGTCGTCAAAAGTGTTATGAGGTGAGAGAAGGCGGCAGCTTGAGTGGACCCCCACGAAAATGGAACGCCTTTCTTCAAAAGATCGGTAAGTGGTTGGGCGATTGCCGCAAAATCTTTCACGAACCGCCTAAAGTAGGAGCAAAGTCCCACAAAGCTCCGGACATCTTTGGCGGATTGGGGTACTGGGAAACTCGTGACGGCACGAATTTTCTCAGGGTCCGGTCTCACACCAGAAGCATCGACAAGGTGGCCCAGCACGGTAATCTGTCGGCGGCCGAAGTGACACTTCGAGGAGTTCAACTGGAGGCCAGCTTTGCGGAAGACGTCGAGAATGGCCGACAGACGCTCAAGGTGGGTCTCAAACGTAGGTGCAAATACGAGGACGTCGTCTAGGTAACACAGGCATGTTGACCATTTGAACCCGTGTAGCAGAGAGTCCATCATACGTTCGAACGTGGCGGGGGCATTGCATAGACCGAAGGGCATAACCTTGAATTGGTATAGGCCATCTGGAGTGATGAAGGCGGTCTTTTCTTGGTCTTTCTCGTCTACGGCAATCTGCCAATAACCAGAACGAAGGTCGATGGATGAAAAGTAGCGTGCGCCGTGGAGACAATCGAGGGCGTCATCAATACGTGGTAAAGGATACACGTCCTTTTTGGTGATTCGATTTAGATGCCGGTAATCGATGCAAAAACGCCATGTGTTGTCCTTCTTTTTAACCAGGACGACGGGTGACGCCCATGGGCTTGATGAGGGCTCAATAATGCCTTTAGTTAACATCTTATTCACTTCAGCTTGAATAATCTGGCGCTCCGACGCGGACACGCGATACGGTCGACGGTGAATGGGAGCAGCATCACCGGTGTTGATGCGGTGCTTTACAAGAGAAGTTTGGCCGAGTGGGCGGTCGTCAAGGTCGAAGATGTCACGGTAGGAAGCTAGAAGGCGTGCGAGAGCGGCTGATTGCGCTGGGGGAAGGTCAGGGTCGATCATGGGACGTATTGACATGTCGAGGCATGTGGCATCGAGTGGGCGACAAGGAAAATTGGGGCATGCGTCGGCTGCGAAAGTGGTGACGTGATCATCGGCTAAGGACCGCAACGTGGCAATTAGGATGCCTTCAGGGAGGACTTGCTTTGTGAAGCCGAAATTTATGACGGGTAGACGGGTCCGGTTGGAGGCTACAGTTACGATGCAGTGAGGGACGGTGACGTCACGTGCCAGTAGGACATCAGGAATCGGCGTGACGATGTAATTCCCATCCAATACGGGTGAGGTCGTGGCAAATTCGGTGAATGTGAGGGCTTTAGGCGGTAAGCGGAGGAAGTCTGTGGCAGAAAGGCCGTGTTGAGGTTCAGGGTGAATATCCGGCTGAAGAGGAAGGTCTAAGCAAAGAGTACCAGCGGAACAGTCGATGAGAGCAGAATGGGTCGACAGGAAGTCCATCCCTAAGATGAGGTCATGAGGACAGTTCTGGAGCACCGTGAATAGAACAGGGATGTAACGGTCGGCGATGCGTATGCGAGCCGTACACATGCCAATGACAGGAACAGTGCCGCCATCGGCCACACGTACAGCTTCGGTAGCAGGGGGCGTGAGTACTTTTCTTAAGCGGCGACAAAGATGAACGCTGATGATGGACACATGAGCGCCAGTATCGACTAGTGCCGACAGAGAAATACCGTCCACGTGTACATCGACAAGATTTTTGTTCGTATGAAGCGTCAATGGAGGGTTTGGTTCAGACAGGGATGATGCAGCACTACCTCCAGGGGCTGCACTGTCTAGTTTTCCGTCGGGTACGATGAAAAGTTAGGCGGCGAGTGATGGCGGCGTGGCTGGGGCGACGGGGAACGACGGCGTTGAGGGGACGGAGAACGAGCAGGAAGGCGGCTGTTAGACGTGTCGAAAGCAGGGGCGGTACGGCTGGACGAATACCGGCGAAGATCTTCATATGGGCTATAAGGTGCGAAAAACTGGCTCCTATGTGGCGGCGTCCAGGAGGCACGGCAGTAGCGGGAGACATGTCCAACGCGGTGGCACCGGAAGCAGATCGGTTTGTCGTCAGGGGTTCGCCATTCCGCCGGGTTGCGAGATCGTGGAGCAACAAATGGGTCACGTCGAGGTGCATTAGTGGGAATTGGTCTGGAGGAGGGGCAAGAGATGGGGCAAGCATCAGGGAACCCGCGGTTGGCGAATTCTTGTCGTACGACCGCCTGAATAACGGAGATCGCGGGGGTTGTCGGTATCGTATGTTCGAAAGAAGTGGGCTGAAGCGGCGCTGGACTTGCTGCTTCAAGTTCCCGTCGAACGATACGCGTTACACTCTGCTCAAAGGGCGGTGTGACGGTAGAATCGGAGCAGGTGGACGTAGCCGCCGTGTTTGGCAACCGAGAAAAAGGAGGGCGCACCCGACGGCTTTTTGCTGTTTCGAAACGGCGGCATTCTTGAATTACACGGTCGATGGTCGAGACGTTAGTGTACACCAGCAAATTGAAGGCGTCGTCCGCGATCCCCTTCAAAACGTGTCCAACCTTTTCAGCCTCAGACATCGCCTCGTCCACTTTTCGGCAAAGAGCGAGAACTTCTTGGATGTATGACACATACGATTCAGTTGGCGACTGGACACGGGTCGCCAGCTCCTGTCGTGCAGCTGCGTGGCGACCGGTCGGGTCCCCAAAGATGTCACGTAGCTTCTCCTTGAACGTGTCCCAGCTGGTGAGTTCGGACTCATTTGTCTCGTACCAGACACGCGGGGTTCCGTCCAAGTAGAAGAGAACATTAGCGAGCATCATGGTAGGGTCCCAACGGTGAGTTTGACTGACCCGTTCATAAAGGCGAAGCCATTTGTCGACGTCGAGGCCAGGTTGCGCAGAAAATGTCCCGGGATCACGTGGTGTTTGGACGGCGACAAAGGTTGTCGGAGAAGCCGCAGATGATGAAGCGGACGCGTTGTCACTGGAAGCCATGGCGGAAAGCTGGAGGATGCGGCCACTGCGGAGCTGCGTGGTGAGGACGGGGATCGTTCCACCTCCACCAAATATGTTACGTGAGTAACGAGACAAAGTATTGCGAATATATTCGAAAAATATATTTGCAAGAGCGGTTGCAGCACTGGCCAGTCTGGCTCCGAGCTCGAGCAGCCAGCGAGCCTCATCTTCCTCGTCGGGCGCACACGCGCATTCGCACTATGGTTTGTGGCAGCCTACAGGTAGCAATAAGAACAAAGCCCCAACGGAGTTGGTGATTGTAATGTATGCCGGATCGAGGCGACCAACGGAAATCAAAACACGGCCCCTTATCTATCGAGTCGAACCACTCTCGCCTCGACCGCTGCAGTGCGTAAAATGCTGGCGTTAAGGCCACACGGTGAAAGGCTGTAGGTCCGCTCTTAGATGCCGGATGTGCGGGGAGCCTTAACACTCAAATAGTGTCAGAGCAAGAACACACAATTTTGTCTATGCAATGGACCGCACAGTGCGGAAAATTCAAATTGGTCTGCTAAGGCTCGAGAAATCCAAATTCTTGAAATGGTAGATCGCAGACGTTGCTCTCGAAAACAGGCCTCAGCTGAAATTCAGGCTAGAAGTCAGGATTATGCAGGGGTAGCAGCCCGTCATAGCACATTCGCGGATGCATCTTTGTCCCTATCCATAGCAGAAGTGGTCAAACCATCAACGGAAAAGGCTATGGAGCGCCTTGCTGCAAACATTTGTGAGGCTCTATTTCGAATTCTGGCCAATCAAATGGCTCATATATTTGGAACGCCGGCGAATAATACAATGTGAAAGACTGCAGAGTTTCCAAGACCAAATAATAAAGCAGAAACTGCAACCACGCCGTCTGACTTTGTCCACGTAAGACCCTCTCTAGATTACTAACAGAGCCAAAGGAACGATGTAAATGACGAAAGTGAAGAGTCAGTCTGATGACATGGATTTGGACCCCACATCACTAAAAGCACTAGGTCCCCTCCATTGAAGAAAAATACCTCACGAAGACATGCAAAATACAAAAAATACCTGAAAGACAAAACAAGCATCTCAAGGATAGATTTTTTAAAAGAAACCATTCTGGATAAGGCAGTCGCAGAGGCCATTCTTTCAGAAAATTCAGGTCACTTAAGGTTCCACACTAGAATCATAGATCGATTCACTCTTCAATAACTTATTTATTATATTTGCCTTCAAAATTCACCCCAGATGTAATTGCACTACAGGAGGCATGGCTCTCCATAAATAAACCGTTTCATTTAACCAGTTATCGTTCATTTAGGCTAGACCGCAAGTCCTGACGTGGAGGACTAGCATTTGTTTTCTTTAACAGAATCAGTTTGAAGGCGAAAATCTCGTATAGGTATACGTCCCTAAAATGTGAAATTATTGCAATAGACGTCACAATACCCGGTTGTCAACCTTTTTCTATAGTTAATAGGTACTTTCTGGACGGTGTACAAGACACTAGACGATTGGATATGGCAAACAGAGCATGCTGTAAGGGAAAATTGTAGTCGGTAATTTTAACGCTGATCACACTTGTTGGGGTTTTAAAACCCATCAGTGTCCTAAACGTTTGTGGTAGTGGGCAACAGATAATAATCTATCGTGCTTAAACACCAGAACACCGACATTCATTCGCAAATCGATGTAGGTCAGCTTTAGATTTAAGTTTCGTAAGTTCGGATATTTCTAGCTCGTCCTGGTCAGCGCGGGACTGTGCCACAAATAGTGATCCGTTTCCTATTAGTTTCTAAATGCCTTCCCCGAGAACCCCTCCTTGCTCTAAAGTCAGAGTTTTTGTTAATTACAAAAAAAAATTTTGAGATAACCTAACATCAGCTTGATTGACTTCCTCCGACGAGAGTGACAATTGCAATGCGATGAAGTTTAAGACATTTATTAAAATAGCCTATAAACGAGCAGAATTTTCTGTTAACTCGGCCAAAAGGGCGCCCTCTAGTTCTTGGTGGAATGAAAATTGCACACGGGATCACCGCGGTCTCCTAGCAGCTTGGAAGCAGCTCATTCGCAATCAATCCCCTAAAAACTTGTCTGAGCAGCTAATTTTAAACGCACAGTCACTAAAGCAAAAAAGAAATATGATCTCAGACATTATGACATCCTATCAAAACAGAAAAATAAGAAATCACAGTTTCGATTCATGAGAAGAAGGAAGATCCTGCCATGATCAGTAAATTCGGATTATTAACCTCTATTGTCAGCGCAAATGGCTAAAGCTCTAGATTTAATTGCTAAAGGCTTGGAGGGTAGATTTACATCGACTTTACCTATCATGTGGCAGAATCGTACAAACCAGGCTGACTTTGAGGGAGTTACAATGTCAGGGCTATCCTGCGTGATAAGGCAGTTACCCCTTTTAGCTCCGCGGCCGGATGGAATCACAGTGTTTATGATCCAGATATTATTTAGGATATTTGCCTGTGAAATTCCTAATCCTATAGACAATCTCAAAAGCATGCATGAATTTTTTATTATTGAAAAATAGCGAAGGTAATTCCAATACCTCAGAAACAGTGATCAGGGTTCAACATAGAAAATATAAGACCTATATCCTTGACTTCTAATATTTTCAAACTCGTAGAGAGGGTTCTGCATGGCAGGATCACTAGTTGTATAGAAGGCAAGTCCGTACTAAAACCTCAACAAATTTTCTTTAGATCACATTGTTCAATCTGGTGTGCCCATGCAGTTTTAGAGAGCCGAATACAGCTTGCTAAAAAGAGACAATACGCGGCGCTAGTGACTCGTGGCATTGCAAAAGCTTATGGTAGCGTAGAACATTCGATTTTGCTGAGTACACTGATGACTTTAAACTTCCGACAGTACATGACGGTGTGGTGAGCATAATTTTTGATCTCACGGGAATTTTATTCTGTCAAGGATGGATGCTCCTCATCTAGTAACGAACAGAGTCGTGGAGTTCCCCAAGGAGCAGTTCTATCACGTCTTCTATAAAATATACTAATGAGCTCCACACCGACCTGCCAGGATATCTGTGTCTATGTGTATGCTGACGACATATCCTTCTCTTCTGCTGACAATAATATTTATGCTCAACAGCAAAAATTACAAATATACTCGACTATGCTAGAAAGATGGCTGCAGTCAGTTTCATTGGCTTTAAATGTAAATAAGAGTACTCTCTTAGCGTTTCCCATAGCTGGTTTCATTTCAATCACCATTGCATATAATGAGGAACCCATTACGCAAGTAGACTCCCTTCAATATTTTGGTGTATTGTACAATGAAAAACTTCGTGGCCTCGGTTCAACGGGCTTTAGGCTTACTGAGAAGAATGAGTAATCGCAAATTTGACGTACGTAGAGACACCATGTTAATGTTATATAAAATGTATATGTGCCGAATATTAGAATTCGGATGCGTCTTGTTTTCAGGAGGGCCTGCGTACAAAACAATGCGTTGGCTCTCTTGGAGCGGGAAGCTCTGTGCTTATGTCTGGGGCTCCCTTGGTTTGCAGCAATTAATGTTATGTATCAGGAAGCGCGTCTGCCTACATTGCTCTGTCGATTCCGATTGTTAACAGTTAAGACATTTCGGAAATTAGACAGCTTACCAGTGAGAAGAGCTGAATATGTTTTCACCAGTGACCCAGATTCGTTCTTTCTCGCTCATTGGCCTCGTTTTCATACAACGCAGATAATCTATGTACAAAAGAAACTGGCAAGTATCAATGTGACCATTAGTGAGGTAATTGCATCTGAAAATTCAAACCAGACTCTTAGTATAGAATATGATTAGATCTTTCCTCCACAATCTAAACTTCAATCCCGCAAATTCTAAGAGAACAGGTTCGCATTCAAGTTAGAAGTCCTGGAGCATATAGAGACACGTTACATAATAGCTACAGATGCTTCCGTCAGTTAGGAAAGGGCAGGTGTAGGAATAGGCTCCCAATCTCTTGGCTGGTCATTTGCCGTGAGGCCACCCGATTTCACTCCGGTTTTTGCAGCGAAGGCATTAGCAGTCATCATGGCACTGTGAAAACTTCCGATGAGTGAGAACAGGGCCGTAATAATTACTGATTCGCTTTTGGTATGCATTAAACTTCTCATATCTCTCGTGCCACTATGACGTTACGGACTATAGTCCCATCTCAGCTGAAGTACCTGAAATTAGTATGAGTCCCAGGTCACTGTGCGTTAACATTAAACGAAATGGCCGACGCCTTAGCCCGCTCATCACTAAATCTCCCAACAGTTCGGGTTCTCCCGGTGGTTGAATACTTCACCGCAATTAAATTTAGAAGATTAACTATCCACAAAGACAAGATGGAAGCAATAACCACCTGGACGGATTATAATCACCTAAAGTATCCGTGAAAATTGCACTGGAGCCATTCTCGACAATCAGAAGTGACGATCACCAGACTTCGATGTCGTGTCCCACCATTGAACTTTTACTGGCACAGGGCTGATCTGACGATATCACTCCTCTGCCGATTCTGCGGAGAACTCGAAAATATTGCGCCTTACTTTTTGTCGTGTTCAAGATATTCTCGCGTTAGAACTCGACTTCTAATAGCTCAGTTTGCGAAATTCGGCTTGACTTTGTCGGATGAAAATGTTTTAAGCTTCGGTTCCTCAGGCTTGGGATACTGCCACAGGGATGCCTTTGATGCCGTGTGTAATGTTATCATAACTACTCAACGAGTACCGTTTTAATCTGGTATTTAAAGTTATTCATCATTTCATTAAGTTAACATCTAGGTTTACAAAATTGTTCACATCAGGTTATTATGGCAGTCTCGAATACTGGCTCAAAAGCGTATTACTTGTAGGTAAATTGAATATTTTACGTATTATTGCCATTTATCTCTTTATTTTTTGTTTTCAATTTTATGGCTTACCTAAAACAGCATTTAACAATCTCAAAGTTGCATTCTTGGCCAATCCCCCAGAGTGGGTACGTGCCATTTCGCTGGGCAAACAAACAAACAAGCCTTCTGGAAGGAGTTCGAAGGCTTCGGTGACTTACACGCAATGCGCATAGTGTTACACAATTGTTTTTCTTTGACACCTAGTCGTTATCGTACTCTTTTACCACGCTATATTACGTATGTTGACATCGTTGCTTTTTTTTACACGAATTCTGTACAGCGTCCTTGTGTCACTAATGTCGAGCACTGCCATGGCTTTGTGGCAGAATACTGGGTGGCCAAGCATTTTGGTGGATGCTAAACCTGATCCATCTTGGGTATTTGTTTCTCATTTCACTTTTTTTTTTGCGTGACTGTAGTTACGGACACCAGCGGCGACGGCGGACCACTACGCAGCAGTTGTGATCTCGAAACAGCTTTTGCTGCAAGAGGAGGGGTCATAAAGGTGTCGACAAGTGATGCATAAGGGCTGGATTAGGTGCAACTCTCGTCGAGTTCTTTTTTTTTTCCAAATATAGACGAACTTACTTTTGATGCATAAGCACCACGGAGTTCTGCTGTAAAACGAATGTTCACTTATTAAGACTAAAACCTTAGAGAACTCAAAGGCGGAAATTGGCCGTCGCCGTCAACGCAACTGACAAAAAAATAATTATCATCTTCTTGTGATGACGTCATTGTTACGTAATATATCACCAAAAACCACCTACATGATCATTCTATATATATGACGTCCTATCATGGCATCATCGCTTGGCGAAAGGTGGGCCGATCACGGAGGCCGAGCAGAATGAGGTTTTGCGCGAAAAGCTTTTTATGCCTCCAATTCCTGAGGAAATGAAAAACTACGTTATATGCCGAAAGCGTTCGAAGGAGTGTGCGGGAAGACAAGTACATCAATATACGAGCTGAAAAAAAAAAAAACTTGTTGCAGCGCCATCTGTACATACGTACTAGAAACAGCCAATGTCCGCCTGTGCATGAGCAGTTTTGTGAAATTAGCTATCATGCCTAGCACCTGCATCACACAAAATGCTCACGTGGAAATGAAACGTATATCTCCCGTTTATATTTCTTTTCACCTGCACGAACGGCTTGTTCTTGCGTGTGTTTTTTTATTTGTTTCTATGCGAAATGGCAGCTCCGAGCCCAGCGTTGCTTGAACACTTCGGGGCTTTTTTCACTTACGCTAGCATTTATTCAACTCGTCTATTGAGAAGAAGAAGGAGAAAGTGGCTTTTACTATGGAGTCGTTTTTAGGCGAATGCGCAGGGGAGCAAGCGAGCTTCCACTGGATATCGCGACGTAATCTGCAGTGCTCCAAGCAAATTGTATTTAGGCGCATTCGTGTACTAGGAACTGTTCGTTTAGTGGTTAAAGACCCAAAACAACAAGGTTGAAGTGCAATATGATCCCGCCTGAACAAATACACAGAATTGTTTACACAGTTTGAAGGCACTAATGGCTCGTAACTGCCACAGTGGCCTAGAAACGGACTTGTTGCGCATGTTAGCAAATTGTGAATTGGGCCTTCTATTTGGTTATGGCCATTTTAAAATCTTAGTTGCTATATAGAAATGCAATAATTTAAATGCAAACACAGATTTCTTTATCTCTTTATTCATTCATATATATATTTATGTGCTATAGCTAAAATTGCTAGCGACTAAAAACGTTCACCTGCTACAGATAACTGTTTTCGAGGCTTGCATGTTCACTGCCTGCCACTGAATACATTTTGCTTTTCTACTCTTGCAGCCACCTTACTCCGGCTTCCGACCACTTTAAAAAATCAAAGGGAGTAGAGAGAAAGCTCTAAACACCAAGCACAGTGTTTGTATCTTACACCGTGGCATCGGGCTTAAGAGGTACTAGTGTATTGGCGAGTTAGTAGTGACAAATTGTTCCCCAGAAGTCACTTCCTACGTCGGAGTTGCACTCGGCAAACAAGGAAATTGCTGCTACCTAGCAAAGGTAAGAGGTGAACACCAACTTTCCATGTGACAAGAAGAACCATTTGTTCTGTCTTGAAAAATTTACGCTTAAGAAAAAGAAGCAAACGAAGCATTGGTGTTTGTTCGCGTCTGTGAAATGGAGAAGAATCCCATGTCTTGAAGAGTTTTTCGTGTTTTTTTAAAAGGGACATGTGACAGATAACACTAAGATAAGACAGATAAGATTTTTAGGGTAACCTATTACTTTATTGCTGCAGTTGGGATATTCATTAAGGAAGACAAGCGGGGCGCAGGCGTCTGGGTTGTTTGTGTCATGCATGCAGGAATCACTGGCTGCTAACTAAAGTGTGAACGCTTTATATTTCCATTAAGCTTCATTCTGTGAAAAGGGACGCTGTGTGCTCCGTTCGTTGAATTCGTGAGAATAGCACAAAGCATCCTGAACGGGTGGCATCAGCATAAGTTCCATGTATACGACAGAAATTATTCCACGAGCACGTGCATATGACGGAAGAAGGCAGGACCAAAGAGACCTTGTATAACACCATATCTACAATACAAAAAAGGGGGAGAGGGTATATTGTTGGAAGCAGCCAAAACGTTTGCCAGCACACTATATAATATCACGCGTCATTAAAGCTAACGGAAAAGTTTGTTTCAGCAATAGAGGAGGAGGTGGAGAAGGATGGTTTGGCGTCGAAGTGACAACTGCTGAGTAGTAATCTTAGCCACTTGATATGATGGCAGAAATTCCTACAGGCAAGAGAACGCGAGCACCAATTTAAAATGCAACATGACTGTAAGACTGCGCTGCGCCTATCAGTAAGACATCCTCGATGACTGTTACCGCAATGACTATTCTCATCCTATTTCGTGCTCGTCTTCCCCAAATGCACCTTCGCCAGCCAAGCGCCTCCAAGGTCAACAGCGATGCCTGTTCCTCTTATTTTCCTGCATCTCTCCAACGTAATGGATGCATAACTGTGCATTACGTTGCAATTCAAGGAAAACTTCGGTATATCAAGAATGATAATTTAAGAAAGCCGACTTCACAACAGCTACTGCCTAGTTTTGAGACGGCCTACGACAATGAATGGTTGGTCCACTCCTTTTGTGCATTATGAAAACTGCGCTTGATTCAATGTTGCAAAATTTAAAACCACGAACAGACCCTCAGGTCAATTTTGTATAAAGATAATCATACTGGCAATAACAAACATGTTAAAAGCAGAACATTTATTTCTGCGTAAATAAATGGTGTCGCTAAATAAGAATGGTAACAAGCTTCGTAAAGCAGAATCTTTAATTACACGTTAAAAAGAATTATTGAGAGATAACAAATAATGATACCACGGAAAGAATAGGAAATGTTATCAGAAGTAATTGCAATGTAAATGCGAAGAAATAAAACTGGTTGATAACATAACTTGCCGCCGGCAGTATCCGCACCAGTGGCCTTCGAATAACGTGTCCGATCCTCTGCCACTGATGGACTGGTCATCCGTCTGTCCACTTTATAGGGTACATATATCAGTCAGTGCCACCTAACAAAAAAAATGTTGTATCGAATTGATACTTCTTTCCATCATTCATAGCGAGGGTTCAGTTCTGGCAGACTTGACGCCTCTAAGTAGTATGTGAGGCCATATTGGTCAGCTCGTCTAGGTTGAACAGCTCAAACGAGACGATGACGAAGAAACGCAAACAAGCGCTGACTCGCAACTAAAACTTACTTGGGAAAGAACAGCGTATTTAGAGGTAAAGCGCAACTTAACAGAAAATACAGCGAAAAAACAGCAAAACATGCAAACACGCCACAAACAAGAAAAATAAAGCATAAAGCATTGGTATCATTTTCTGCGGGCACTGCAAATATTCGTAAATTTTTGTCGCTCATGCTAACTGACAGCATAATGACACACCATTTTTTCTTCGAATATGAAAGGCTCCAATCCCTTCCCTTGCTACCCAATTTTTATGATGTGACCGTATCATTGTATCGTTGAAGAAGGGTGCGCAGCCACATTTGTGACAATGAGCGGTGAGAGAGTAGGGCTTTATTTTTGATACTGAGCGTTCGTGTTCCCAAAGACAAACGTTGATTAATCTTCCGCTCTGGTCAATGTAGATGACCACATGATAATAGAATTTGTCATAGAATGGCCTCCTTGAATTCTGTATATTGAAAGGTGTGGTTTATTCCGCAGTTGCCAGGAATACTTTCATGGCTTTTCATTGCTTTTCGGCTTTCATTTCATAGCAATGCTTTCTTGAACTTTTGCGCTCATCGACACAAGCTTATCAGGACACAAAAAACAACGTTAATGCCATATCGCTAGGCCACGTTTTTTTTAATTATATGCCGCTCAGTAAGTATAAAGTACGACCATTTACTTTTTTTTTGTCGGTCCTTTCATCATTTTCAGCCTGTGTTTGACTTGTTTTGAGACGTTTGCGCATCTTGTAGCATGCTTTGGCAGAGGCGTGTTCCGAATAACCCGCTTCCTTAAGTCTAAAAACTTGTTCATTAAAGCTTATTTCTGACCTAATCTTTCAAGAAATGCGCATTTCATAGCTAACACTTGAAAAGGCTATACCCTGCTTTCTTATTTTAAAATTATTCGATGTGAAGTTTCGTAATGGTTTTAGAGAACGAAAAAAAGAGCCCCTTAACAATGATTCTCGTTTAGCGAAAAAGGCTTTCTCAAACATGGGCTCGGTCTTGGTCAAACAGCATTTCCAACAGCACTGATCCATCTGAGAGCCAAGTACAGCAAAACAAAAAAGAAAGTCACTTGTAAAGCCTCGCGCCAATGTCTACGCCCTTTGGGCTCCATTTCTCTTTTTTTTTGGGGGGGGGGGGCGAGGGGGGCAAGACTGCTATGAGAGAGGAGTGCGAGAGAGAAAAAAACGAGGCGATGAACTCCGGAGTTATTGATGAGAAAAAGTACATGGTGGTCACAAAGCCTTGTCACTGCTCCTGAGTAAAAGGAAGATTTCTACCAGTTTGCCCAAGTATGGAGGAGGCCCTTGCGCATCGTCTTCCTCTATTCATAATTAGGCTGTCAGATCATCCGAGATTAGACTGGCTTGTGCAACGGGCTCTGAAGTGGGGCTATTCGTCCACCCACCAAACTAACTCACCTTTTATCAAGCTTGGCCCTCGATGAAAGCCCGAAGCAGTTGTTACCGCAAACAAACGTGGTCGACACGCTCTGTCTGAGGCCGAGAAAGCATCGGCTATGACCCACTGGCGGCATGAGCAACGGGGCTCTACGAACTTATATCCAATTCATCACACATCGAGCACCCCTAGCGCGCGAGAAAAAAAAAACATTTTGAGAAAACCTCATCAAGCATAATATTATCTGTTATGAAAGTGGCCCCAGTTTTTTCTAACGCACACTATGATTACACACCAATGAATAGCGTTGAATATACTGTTTATGTCACCCAAAAAGCATTTAAGTATGCTACCATAACCAGTCGCATTTTGAATCTATGCCAGAAGGACTTCCGGAAATATTTCTAAAATGAAAATTCTCGGACTCTGTAATACTACTGGATAATGCTACAGATGCGTATCTCCGGTACTTGCAGTGCAATGGCATCAGTTACCTATTGCTCTTCTACAGTGTGGCCTCCGGTATGCGTGTGGTGCACTCTTACCATGTTTCGCTGATTCTATTCAGCTTAACTCATAAACCCATTCGAGAGTAACAAACTGACTGTTCATTTGTTTGAACTTTCTGCATTACAGCATCTTCCTTTCTCTCTCCTCGACTTGGCTAAAAGACAAACTCTCACCTTCTCTTTCTGTGTCTTCTACCGAGTACCATCACTGAGAGATTAATATGAACAGGTAAACACTCTATGCTCGTATGCGATCGCAAAGCATTTACCCCGCGCACTCCAGTCATCTGACAAATGCCTTTCACCACCACCACCTCACTTAAAGCAGCGAAAATCTGTCCCAAAGGACATATCGGCACTTCGTACGTTCCTTCGGAGTTGTAACGGACAACCAGCACCCCATCATAGTGTTCTGCTTTCTATAAAGTCGCGTCTCTTTTTTTTTTTGACGAGTAAAAAATCGTCGTGATCAACGGCCTAAACACATCATTGTATAGTGTATCGAAGGATGCGAACAATCATCTGTCGCGACCGAGGGCGCACGTTGGGACCGAGAAATAAGATCCACCCGAGTTCTTAGCCCGCACTTTGGACAGTTCGCGCTGTGGGCCACAAGCCCCGCCCAACTAGTACAACATTTAACTAACAATACTCCCACCCTTCCGTGACCGATCAGCATTTATCTCTCGTGTCGCAGCAGCATGAACCGCGAAACTACAGCACCGGAAAATTTGCCACATCGGGCGTGGCCCACCCAACAACATTGACACAAGAATTGCGACGTCTCCTTGTTTATCGGCAGACAGGACCACCATTCTTCCTTCACTGAAGGGCCACCATCCACCCACACCTCGTCCGCATAGAGCTGTCATCGCAGCCAGAAGATGAGAAACACTAAGGTCTACGGACAGGTGGTCCAAGGCGCGTCCCCGAGAGCGAAGATCATTTTTACCGGACCCGTTGTCGACATCGCCTTTCCTTTCCTCCCGTTCTGCGCAACCATTAATCGCGTTCCGAAGAAGCATTCAACCATCATTGAGGGCCCCGGAAGCTGCGCGCAAAGCGTTCACCAACAAAGACGCATTTCCTCGCTACCACAACAGAAACCGATATGCCTAATGTTTCTATTCGGCCGTTCCCGTGAGTGACGCACCCACTCAAGAGGATTCCAAAGTTTCATTCATTACTGAAAAACCTCTTTATTCCATCGCCTGGTTGACCTAAACAGTTGTAGCAGCGCGCTGTGGAAAAACAGAAACACGCGCAAACACGAAGCTCTGTTTCAGTGGCCCTTTTTTTAGGGGCGAATCTCCTTAAAGGGGCCCTGAAACACTTTTATGAGTAAGCAAAAATTCATTCACTAGTAAAGCGTATTACCTCACGAATTGAACGCCGCGAAATTTTTATGAATCCGTCCAGTACGAGCGGAGTTACAAAGATTTGTCACACACTGCAATCACATTCTCTCTTCTCTCGTTCCAACGAAAGCGCTGGAAGCTGAGCAGGGAGGGATGCGAGGGGCAAACAAAAAACGTCACTCGCGCCTCATGACCTTGAGCAATTTTTTCTTTGAACACGAGTGTTTTTTCTTTGTTTTTTTTTCAATGCGATCGCGTGCGTACTTGTGGACAAGTGACGACCTCTCGCGGCGACCTCTGTAACAACCGAGCGCACCATGTTCAAATCAGCCAATGACTGATGGGCATACTGGGCTTATTCTCCGTGATTTGTCGAGAGAAGAGAAAGCTATTTTTAGCTGAGTTTGATAACTTATTGTGAATTCCAGGCCGCGTGCTGCGCTATAATATTTGGCTCGCGTGTTGTCGGGAGCCTCTACTACCGAACAGGAGTGTTTTCTGACCATGCTCAAAAAGTGTTGCAGGGCCCCTTTAAGCCGTGGGTCCTGCGTCTTTGGTGTATGTAGTAGTAGTAGTAGTAGTAGTAGTAGTAGTAGTAGTAGTAGTAGTAGTAGTAGTAGTAGCCACCTCCACGGCCGGACTAGAGGAGCGGCACGCGTGCACTGTTTTGAATTGAGGCGGAAACCCGCCCACGTTAGTCATATCTAAAAAGATAAATCTTTCTGATGAAATAATCTACAGAGACGAGTATCGGTGGCTTTATACTAAATAAAATTTGCCTAGAATTTGATGCTTACAAAAAAAAGCTAGTAACAGAAGGACGCACTTTGAATACTATCTGACCAGGAAAGGTTACCACATTAAACTCGCCGGGAATAACTTCCTTGGTTTGAACAAGGTTTTAGCGAGAGTTTGGCTGCAGTGCCATGATCTAGCGGCTGGGAAAGGTGGGAACTATACACGAAGCGCAGGCCGCCAGAAAGTGCGCACGTGCCGCTGCTTTAGTCCGGCCATGCCACCTCTCGTTTAGTTCTTGGTATGTCCGCTGGGTGGCAGTACTTCTATATGATGAATATATTGTTACGGAAAAGAAGAGACGCCGTAGCGACATATACATGCATGTAGCAATATGATGAAAAGATGTGAGATGGCGGTACTTGGAGTGTTCCCCAGATGGACGGACAAATTGACAGATGCTCGGATTGACGGATGGACAGACAGATGTACGGACGGACGGCAAACGCACACACGGATGGGTGCATGGGCGAATGCACGGACAGACGCGCGGACGAACGGATGCATGGACGGATGGACGAACGAACGCACGAATGGGTGCATGGACGGTCGCACAGACGCACGCACAGACGGATGGAACCAAGAACAAATGGACGGACGGAAGCGCTGACGGACCAATGGACGCTTCGCCCCTCTCATCATCACGCACTCCGTGGATATGCTGCGATTTTTTTTATCATCTATTGAGAACCGTGTGCACAAAGTTAATTCACTTCTAGAAGTGAAACCCAATACCACCAAGTGACGCTCGCTGCTGTCCCGTCAACTGAATCTAGCGTAATTGTAACTATAGGTGGTTACACGTTTGCCGAAGCGATAGAAATCAAACACTGAATTTTTCAGTAGGATCGAGGTAAGAGATTATACGACAACTTTTCAAAAGGGAGCCCATGTGTGGTGCGCAATACAAAACCGCCATTAGTATTTTGAGGAGTGCCAACCTTATGAACACTTTGGGAATAACATTTTTGCACATATGTGCGAGCGCCATGCCTCATATTTGTGTATATACGTGATACCAGTAACATTCCACACCTGAAGTAGGAAGCCAGGCGATGATTCAGGCTTAAATAAGCGGGGCAATCATTATTATTAAAGTCGCTATCTATCAATCTCTTCAAAAGCCAGCCCGGCTTATCGAGTAGTGATGATGACGCATCATTCGCTATTCCTTCTGCCTGTCGGACATCCTTATTAATCCAGCACGTGCGACATCTAATTCAGCTGAGTCGAGCTTGTAGGGCCTAATCATAGTACAGCGGACGCGAACGACAACCGGTGCGTTCTCTTCATGTCCGTGTCCTCTCCCCGGAAATAGCCCGCATTATTCCAAAGCACGTCACTGTTTTCCGACCGAGAAACAGGAAATTAGTTTCCATCCCATCTCCTTCTCCCGATCCTCCGCCCGCACGGATCATAACTTCCAATTAACGCCCATACACGTCGGAAGACCGACCGCCTCCAGGTGAGCCCGACTTGGTAATTTTGACCCACTCACCATCGATGTCTGAAAGCTTTAACTGAATTACCCAAGACGAGGTGGAATGATAACCCTGCGCTGACAAAGACCCGGCAATCCTCTCTTACTCTATCTTTTTTTTTTACTGTTCGACTAAGTTTCCTACATATGGAGGACGGTTCGAGAGCTTTCACCATAGTGAAACTCGAGTGGAGAGCGCCATCGCCTCTTCCGCCGAAATGAGTCATTGTAAAAATTGTAAGTCACCGCTCTCGGAAACTCTGCCGCAAACTGTCTGCAATTTCGGTGGGTAGAAAAGCTTGTTTAAGCGAAACGACGTCGAAATGAACGAAACAACGTCGAAATGAACGAGCCCGAGTCAGCTCGCCAGCACCCTCTTGAACTAATTAAAATGTGTAGACCTTAATACAGTATAGCATCCACATGCCATCTCAGATATCGGTCGTGCTTGTTTTTACAGTGAAAGCTGTTATTAGACCGGAAAACGGGTCACGCGCGGTGCTGTAGTTGTGTGCCGGTGACAGACTAGGAAGAGAGTGACGTCAACGCACGCACCCTGCGAGGGAAGGCGAGAGCTACTTGGCACCGCCCCAACAACTGCGGCCAGGGGAGTGCGGTGCAAACGGAGGGACAGCAATACACAGCCTACAAAAAGAGCTGCTTCACATGTAATAACTGCACACAATTCCTAACACGTGTGTAGCCGATACCGCACTTCTCCTAAGATTAACGAAAGGTAGCATAGTCATAGCTGGCCTACTACACAAAAAAAATCACGGCATATTCAGAGTGAATGACGATGAGTGGGGCGAAGCGCCCGTCAGTCCGTCCGCGCTTCCAACCATTCGTTCGTTATTGCATCCGTATGTCCATGCATCCATCCGTCCATTCGTCCGTCCATACGTCTGCTTGTCTGACTGTCTATCCGTGCCTCCGTCTGTCCGTTCATCATGTAAACACTCCAAGTACCGCCATCTCGCATCTTTTCCTTATATATTCGTTATATGGAAGTACAGCCATTCAACAGACATTCCAAGGCCTAAACAAGAGGTGACTACATCTACTACTGCGACGATTACTACTACTGCATACATCGCGGACACACAACCCACGGCTTAAGGAGCTTCGCCCGTAAAATTATGATTATTCATGGCGTACTGGGTACCCAGCAGTGTGCTTGTAGCGGCCGCACGATCTAAGGTGTTCAACGATTTAGAGTACTCGGTACTCAACTATGGGAGAGCTTAAAGCCATCTCTTGAGGTCTCGCACGTGATAAGCCGCATCGAAAAAAATGCGCTTGGGACGCCAATGAAGTACGCAAACGGTCGGTGCGATCATTTCCCAAGTGTGCAAGTTCAAAAACCCTTTCAAAAAGATCTTCAATCTGTCACACCTTCGGGCAACTGAACAGAATATTTAGGTAAAGCCAGTTTTGTACAGATAAGTCCGAATGTTGGTACATGCAGGACATCTAAGCTTGTGGTACGTTTCTTTTATTCAAATATTAGACTGAGTCCTTTCACCTTTGGGTAGTTGGACATGTGCCTATATGCATTGATGTACACGTGCACAATACTGACAAAACAGGCAGCCCTGTAGATCCAGTGCAAACAAGGATATGTTCTGGCATCGAAAGGCGCTTGCCAACTGCTACAGAAACGTGCAATCAGAAGGCTAAGGATACCATCGCAACTTAGTGTTGAGGCATGGCCATTGTTGAGGAATATTTTTTCTTTAATACCATAAATATGACCTGCGGCATTAGTTAAATAAAGAGAAGGACTTTAATGTCCTGTATAAGAGCCAAAGATGCAGTGATGACGTAGTGGTTACAGCATTCGCCTCGCATGCAAAAGGTCCATGGTTCACATCCCGCTGCCGCGCAGTTCCCAACCGGATAAAAAAAACGCGTGGTGATGGAACTGCATTAGGAGGCCTGAGGTGCGGCCTCAGCGGATACCACTGCTGGTAACGCACTCCCTCACCAGAAAAGGATTGGCCACCCTGGTGCAGTATCTGGCCACTACCTCCCACATGCATCACGGCCCTCAGTCCCCAGCAGCTGCGAAGCAACTGACCACGGCGGCGGTCAGGTCTGCAACGCAGCAGGGGGTGCTAAGAATCTCTGGATCCGGACAGGCCGCCATTGGAACCTGAACTTGGCAACGTTTAACGCTAGAACCTTATCTAGTGAGGGAAGCCTAGCTGTACTGTTCGAGGAGCTAGAGGGTGTTAAATGGGATATAGTAGGGCTCAGTGAGGTTAGGAGGACAGATGAGGACTATACGGTGCTACAGAATGGGCACGTCCTTTGCTATAGGGAAGAGAACTGAGAGTGGGGTTGGTAGTTCACATACACATAACTGGCAACATAGAGGAATACTATAGCAATAATAAAAGGGTGGTAGGTATCGTAATTAAACTGAATAAAAGATACAAGATGAAGTTGGTACAGGCTTACGCGCCTACATCCAGCCATGATGACGCCTCAGTTGAAAGCTTCAATTAAGACGTGGAATCGGCAATGAGCAAGGTAAAAACACAGTGTACTATACTGGTGGCAGACCTTAATGCAAACGTAGGGAAGAAGACGGCTGGATACCAGGCAGTAGAAGATTATGGCATTGGTACTAGAAACGCAAGAGGAGAGCTACTAGTAGATTTCGCAGAACGCAATAATTTACGGATTTTCAATACCTTCTACCGAAAACGAGGAAACCGCAAGTGGACATGGAGGAGCCCCAATGGCGAAAATAAAAACGAAATAGACTTTATAATGAGTTCACACCCAGGAATCGTGCAGGATGTGGAAGTGGTTGGCAAGGTACGATGCAGTGACCCTAGAATAGTACGGCCTTGAATTCGTCTAGACTTGAGGAAGGAACGACAGACACTGATACGCAAGAAGCCAATCAATGAGCTAGCACTGAGAGGGAAAGTACAGGAATTCAGAGTGTCGCTTCAGAACAGGTGCTCGGCTCTTAGTGAGGAAACCAACCTTAGCGTAGATGCAATGAATTATTATCTGACGAGTATCATTGCGGAGTGTGCAGTGGAAGTTGTAGGCAGGACAGTTAGACAAAACACTGTCAAGCTTTCCCAGGAAACGAAAAATCTCATTAAGAAGCGTCAAATCACGAAAGTCTCAAGTACAACAGACGAAATAGAGCTGGCAGAACTTTCGAAGCTGATTGATAGGCGTAAGGTATCCGATGTAAGAAGGTATAACATGGAGAGAATTGAACACGCTCTGAAAAACGGAGGAAGCGTCAAAGCAGTGAAGAGGAAACTTGGGATAGGCAAAAATCGTATGTATGCACTAAGGGACAAAGAAGGCAAAATCACTACCAATATGGATAGGATAGTTAAAATAGCAGAGGAGTTTTACAGAGATATGTACAGTAGCCGGGACAACCACGACTTTAATACTATAAGAACTAGCAGTAACCCAGATGACACCCCACCAGTAATGATAGAAGAAGTCAGAAAAGCTTTGGAGAGCATGCAAAGAGGCAAAGCTGCTGGTGAGGATCAGGTAACATCCGATTTGCTGAAAGATGGAGGACGGATTGCATTAGAAAAACTAGCCAACCTGTTTACGATGTGTCTCCTGGCGGGAAGAGTACCAGAGTCTTGGAAGAACGCTGACATCATCTTCATACATAAGAAAGGAGTTGACAAGGACTTGAAGAATTACAGTCCGATCAGCTTGCTCTCTGTACTATACAAGCTATTTACAAAGGTACTTGCTAACAGATTAAAGAAAACATTTGAATTCAATCGACCAAAGGAACAAGCAGGATTTCGAACGGGCTACTCAACAATCGACCACATTCATACTATCATTCAGGTATTGGAGAAATGCTCAGAATATAACCAACCACTATACACAGCCTTCATAAAATACGAGAAGGCGTTTGATTCAGTAGAGATATCAGCCGTCATGCAGACACTGCGGAATCAGGGCGTAGATGAAGTATATATATACATCCTGGATGAAATCAACAGGGGATCAACTGCTACCATAGTGCTTCATAAAAAAAGCAACAGAGTACCAATCAAGAAGGGTGTAAGGCAGAGGGACACAATCTCCCCAATTCTATTTACCGCATGCTTACAGGAGTTTTTAAGAAGCCTAGAATGGGAACAGTTATGGATAAGAGTTAATGGAGAATACCTTAGTAACCTGCGCTTCGCCGATGACATTGCATTGCTGAATAACTAAGGGGACAAATTGCAACTCATAATTACGGAGTTAGACAAGGAGAGCAGAAAGGTGGGTCGTAAAATTAATCTGCAGAAAACGGAAGTAATGTGCAACAACCTCGGAAAAGAGCAGCGCTTTGAGATGGGTAATAGTGCAGTCCAAGTTGTAAAAGACTATGTCTACTTAGGGCAGGTAATAACCGCGGAGCCGAACCATGAGATTGAAGTAACTAGAAGAATAAAAATGAGTGGAGCACATTTGGCAAGCACTTTGAAATTATGACAGGTAGATTGCCACTATCCCTCAAGAGGAAAGTAAATAACAGCTGTATCTTGCCAGTACTTAGCTATGGAGCAGAAACCTGGAGACTTACAAAGAGGGTTTAGATTAAATTGAGGACGACGCAGTGAACAATGGAAAGAGAAATGGTAGGTGTAACCTTAAGAGACAAGAAGAGAGCAGGGTGGATTAGGGAACAAACGGAGGTTAAGGATATCATAGCTGAAATCAAGAAGAAGAAATGGACATGGGCCGGACATGTAGCGCGTAGACAGGATAACCGCTGGTCAGTAAGGGTAACTAACTGGATTCCCAGAGAAGGCAAGCGGGTTAGGAAGAGGCAGAAGGTAAGGTGGGCAGATGAGATTAAGAAGTTTGCGGGTATAAATCGGCAGCAGCAGGCACAGGACCGGGTTAACTGGCGGAACATGGGAGAGGACTTTGTCCTGCACTGGATGTAGTCAGGCTGATGATGATGATGATGATGATAGTGATGATGATGATGATAATAATGATGATGATGATGATGATAATAATAATAATAATAATGATGATGAGAGCCAGAAACTGTCTATGTAGAGGACCATGCTTCCAGCACGTTAAGTCATGTGGTTGACCGGAGGGCTAGCCACGGCTGCGCTGGTGGCTGAAGAATGTGCCATATGCGTCGTAGCCTAACCTCTCGTCAGCAAGCAGAGTTATTAGGTGCCCCAAGTTGCGGTCGCTGAACCACACCACAAAGTCACATTATTCCGCGGTTCCACGAATGGGTTCTTTGACCGGAACTTGTGGCACTCTGCTTCCCAATCGAATCGGTCAAACAGAGATCAATAATTATAGACGATTTCAAGGTGACAAGCGTTGTAGCCCAGAATACTTCCGGTCACCTCATTTACCGGCCCCTAACGTCGAAACTGAAGCACGTTTTCAAGTTTCTTTTAAATGGAAGAAATGTCTCTCTTTTGTTTTTCAGATAAAAAGAACGTGCGGAAAGTTCAAGGGAATCTCTTATAAATTTTTCGTAGCTTAAAAGAACATTTATTTGAATATATTTGCCAAATATAGCAAAGAAATTGTAAAACATCAGCGGTCTGAAGTTCTATTGCCCACGATGCTATTTTGGCACATCAATGGGCGAAACCGGATGTCATCGAGGGGGCTGTGTTTGTAAACAGTGAAAGAATCTAACGCAAAAATTAACATTCAGCGGTGTCAGTGAGATTGAAGTGAAAAATCATCATATCATTCCGTTGCATGTAACTACACTTGTGGTATCACTCCAACTCATCCTTAGTTCGTTGCTGTTTAAAAAAAATGTTCTATATTCGCTGTCATGGTGGCGAGCGGCGCTGACTCACACTCCCCGGTCTAAAAGCACTGATATCGCATATAATGTTCACTAAAAAACTACCCCCACTGCCATTCAATGATAGAGAATCATACATTTTATTCGACGGCTACGATCCCGGTTCCTCCCGACGGCAAGTTGCCTTTTTGGACACCTCAATTGCTTTGTATTAACGCGACAGCGTTAAATAGCTTGTTTCGCAGAAATTCCAAAGTTGGCATCAGCGTCGGTGTTGGCGTCGTTCAGTGCGAGCGAAAAGTCATCATCTTATGTGTGACCGAAAAATGGAGAACGTCCGTCCGTCCATCCGCTTCGCCCCACTCGTCATCCTTCACCTCGTGGATATGCTGTGGCACCGTTTTTATTGGCAAGCAATGAACGTACACACGTACGGAACAGAAACATGAGTTATCAGTTCATAACCTTTCGTGATGCCCACTCAACCCTATAGGAAGCGCTGTGGGTCTTTGGTTGTCTCGTAGTGATTGGCACCATGTGATCATGTGGTGCCCACGATTTCTGGTACTCCTAAAATGACTGTGTGTCAGACGGACAAAAAAAATTTATCGGTTACCTTTATAAGAACCAGCATTCATGAAGCTGCCAGCAAAAGAAAGAAACAAAAAGGAAAGCTTCTGAATTACACGTGGCCACATTTACAATTGTCAGCCACAATGTTTACAAAAACATTCGGACTAGCGGTATCTCGCTATATAGCTCCTGTTCGGAACATAAAATTTGTCAATCTCCAAATGAATAATCAAGCATACCCCACAGCAACGTCATTACAAATGCTTACACGACCATCGTGGCGATATTTCATACGCTACTCAGATGAAACGCGCACTTGGCTTCTCAATTACCCTCGTAAATACATGTCACTTCACCCGAAGATTGCATTCATTGTGCTTGGCTCCGCGACCTCTGTGACGCGTATGACCTTATTTTCATAGCAAACACACGACCTACACACACGCTGGCCGTGCGCAAACAGCGCGGTATACGCTACGCAGCGCCGGGCTGCGAAATTTGTACTTACTGTCGAACACTTGCCAGCAGAAGGAAGAGGAACACAAGTACAGCGCGTGGCCACATTTCCTCATTTGTTTCTATTCGACGCAAGATATATATAAAAAAAGACTCAAGGAAGTGTACAAGCTTAGGAGCAAACTGTACACATAGGCTTGTCACTGAAAATAACAAATCTCCAATTCGTGGTCGGTGCCTGCAGCGCAAGAGAAACGCACGGTACCATTTGGGTCTGTCGGTGTGCAATAACGCAAACACAAAAACAGCTGGTTTTTTAACGTGACAGCGTTTAAGAACATGTTTCGCTGAAATTTTGGTGTCGGCGTCGGTGTCGGTGGTTGTGAGCGAAAAATCATCATCTTTTCGTGACTGAAAAATTGAGTATCTTTGCGTGACCGCGAAACCGAATAGGGGTAAATAAAATAAATAGTAAAGGATGCTGGCTCTATGTTGGGATTTAACGCGGATCATTTGTGCGGCAAGCGGGTGTTCTAGATCACACCACGCCTCTGCTTGGGAATACAGTGAAAATAGCTTCCTCTGCTTGGAACTTTTTATTTATTTAAGCATACTGAAGGCTCAATCGGCCCTTGCAGAAGTAGTTACCGAGAACAAAAACTCCCAAGCATTTCCCCGAGGGTGAACATGGTTAAGTGCGAATGCACGGGGTGATGCTATGAGGGGTATTTATTAATTCGCACTATTATATTTATAATCACACTATGGTGCCTTTATGGTGTAATGGTTCCTGGGAATCGCAATTTGATCACACGGGGGAGTTTACGGTAACTCACTGGCGAATGCCAACGGTTTTTAACTTTACTCCCCCTCATAGCATGCGAGCCCCGGACGAGCAAGCTTCAGGGCTCGCACCCTCTCCCGCGCGGCACGTTCACTGGCTCGAACGGCTTCGGGAACGTCCACTCGCCGTTGACGATTGCGAGCAGCGTCTTGACGCCGGCCTTCATCGCCCTTTTCCGCCGGACGCTTGCGTTGTCGTTCCGCTTCTTGGGCCGCGTTCGCGGCTCGATGCTTACGCCTCATCTCGGCCTCGCGACCGCGCAGTTCACCATCCGCTGCACGCTTCGCCCGCTTGTCCTCGGCCTCGCGAGCGCGAAGTTCGGCATCCTCTGCACGCTTCGCCCGCTTGTCCTCGGCCTCGTGAGCGCACAGTTTACCATCCGCTGCACGCTTCGCCCGCTTGTCCTCGGTCTCGCGAGCGCGAAGTTCGGCATCCTCTGCACGCTTCGCCCGCTTGTCCTCGGCCTCGCGAGCGCACAGTTCGGCATCCGCTGCACGCTTTGCCCGCTTGCACTCGGCCTCGCGAGCACGCAGTTCGGCATCCGCTGCACGCTTCGCCCGCTTGTCCTCGGCCTCGCGAGCGCACAGTTCACTATCCGCTGCACGCTTCGCCCGCTTGTCCTCGGCTTCACGAGCGCGAAGTTCGGCATCCTCTGCACGCTTCGCCCGCTTGTCCTCGGCCTCGCGAGCGCACAGTTCACCATCCGCTGCACGCTTCGCCCGCTTGTCCTCGGCCTCGCGAGCGCGAAGTTCGGCATCCTCTGCACGCTTCGCCCGCTTGTCCTCGGCCTCGCGAGCGCACAGTTAGGCATCCGCTGCACGCTTTGCCCGCTTGCACTCGGCCTCGCGAGCACGCAGTTCGGCATCCGTTGCACGCTTCGCCTGCTTACGTTCGGTCTCACGAGCCCTTCGCAGCGCCGCCTTGTCTTCCAACGTCGGCGAAACCACCGCGGTACCATCACCTCCAACGACGGGTGCAGTGCTGGCATTCGGTTGTACTGCATTCGTTGTTGATGGTAGCGTTGCCTCCGGGATATCCATCGCACGACCCGCTCTCGACGGGAGACTGAGAGAGAAGGCGGGCGCGCGAGAGAGAGGGGTGCGCGCGCAGGTGCAGCGAGCGAGGAGAGCGGAGGAGCGAGTGAAGGGGAAGGGGGACGCACGCAGCGGCGTTAAAGATATAAGGCGCGTTACTGACACCGATATCAGCGTCGCGTCCGTGGCTTATTCGGTAGAGCGTCGCGCTGCGGCCCGCCAAGTCCTCTTTCTTTTAAAGATAGAGAGAAAACTGCGGACGCCGCCGACGGCGGTGGATAGCTTGGGGTCGCTTATAAAGTGTATTCACACTTAAAATAAAGCATATCAAAAAATAAAAAAATCAAGTAAAAATCACAGCAGAAATGAATGACGCACACCTCCGCAACAAATGATTTCACAGTAATGCAATTCGCAACACTATCCGGTAACATGTTCCATTGAGCAATTACCGAGGGAAACAGAGAGTATTTTTGAATATTAATGCGGCTTGAAGGTTGCCTGGTTGCCTTACTGTGGTAACTTCTCGATCAGTGCAGAAAAAGTGCAGAAAAAGCTGACGTAAATAGCGTGACTTCGGAATTTCTAATTGCAGTGAAAGGAACTATCATGCATAAGAAACACACGTGTTATGTATACACGCTTCACAATACAATATGAAATATTGCCGTAATAATGCATGGTACAAGCGTACATTGTTATCGGGCGTCAAAATATGAGATTGTCATAATGGCTTTGTGGTTTAGAAATCGTCAACTGCTACAAATGGCACACACGTTACTAGCCATGTAGTGGCTTCATAGCAAGTTCGAAACGATTTCATACACGAAGTGTTTGAAGTAAGATGTAGGAACAGGAGGTCGCTATCAGGTTCAACTTTTAAAGGCGAAGCTTAAGAGTCCCCTAAGTTTTCCTTCATGCGGAAGGCTATAGCTTGTCCCACCTCAGCAGTCCCACCATGCGAGAATCACCAACAACTGACAGCGTCTACAAGGATTACGTGGGGCTGTGCCAACGCGCGCAACCTCCGTTCATATATCATGAGCCGAGTCTCGAACGAATTTTGGTCTAAGGCCAGGGATTCATATACAAGCCGGGCAAGATAGCACCGAAAGCCACCGGCGTTCGTCAGCGAGTTTTGGTCAAGATCCGCAAGCCACTGCGCGCATTCTACGAAAGCAATCTTTTCACATTTATTCGAGACCATGGAGAGCGACCGCATTCAAATTTTAGGAAAATGGAGCTGATTCCTCTGTCATGAGAATCGGTATAACGCGAAAGTGAAACGCACCTTCAAAGAAATAGCAATCTATTCATTGCACATTGTTTCGCCACAAGAGCGAAAAAATTATTGCTATAGCAACAAATTGTAATGTCACGCGAATAACGGCAAGCAGCCTCAAACATTCAACGCTCAGCGCAGTCAGAAAGAAGGCATGGGAAAAATACACAATGTGAGCGTGAACTAACAAGTGTCCTAGCTAGACACCAAAGATAAAGTATACGCAGAACGAGCACCAACCGAAGACTGCAGCGAGTAGACAGAGTCTCCGGTGCTACACGGGGGTGGCCTAGGCCCAGGCCACGAATTTGCCAGAGTTAATAATAACGTTTTTACCACTCCCTTCGAGCCTATCTCGTCACCTCGCAAGTGATGACCGAAAAACGCGGATGTCAACGAGCTCTGACTACCATCAACGGCGAATGGTGTGCCTAAATAACTCGCCGTTAACACGCGGAAGAACCTGGCCTTTGTGACCGAGTCATTTCACTCCGTTCAGGGGCGAGCTGCCATAGGTTCTATTTCGGGCGGTGGAATTTTTCTTTCTAGTTTTCTTTTTTTTTTGCTATCGGTTAATGTATATTTTTCAACGTCATATCCATGACGCAAATACGTCAGTGGAGCTGTCGTGGACTGTGGCATATAACACTTTCGTGTTAAAAAAAGACGCCAGGCCTGCGCGGAAGGCGCAGCGCAGTCACAGCGAAAGCTAAAAGAGTGGTCTTTCAGAGCCTTTTCAAATGACTCATTGGGTAACTACTCCAAGCGCACTTGCTTGATGCCCACTAGGGCATTAATAATAAACTTTTGGGTAGTAGGCCGGCATTTGCCATGCTATTCTTCGTCATTCTTCTGAGAAGCGGGGTATCCGCGAAACACTTTCAAGGAATTTCGTACCAATCGTTCATGCAGTGGCTGACGACGATGAGGAATTATGTCTGAAGTGGGTATACGCCACAGTTAATAGGGGAACAAGAACAAGCTTTTGTAAGGGGTTGGAGCATTGGTCATCCCACTCGTTACGCTATTGGCATTGTGCGATGACTGGTTGTTCTTTCGCTATTTTAAAACGCTTTATAAGTCGTATTAACGCGATTGCTTTCCCGACAAGCACCGGCAATGTTGTCGAGACTTTTGACCCCGTTCCGGAGTGGCTTCCCGTTCTCTACGCTTGTGTGTGTTTGCCTGACTTCTGATGAAGTATGTCCTGTGTACTTTACTGGCGATAGTTTCATTCATTAAAAAAAACCGAGTAGCTCAGTGGTAGAATACTGAGCTGGCAACCAGCCGACCCGGGTTCGAGCCCTACTGCGCCTTTGGTGCTAGGTTTTTTTTTCTTCTAATTTCCCGCGATTTAGTTACGGACACTGGCGGCCACGGTGGACAACTCCACATGACCCGAGTTGTGCTCTCATAACAGCTTTCGCTGTAATACACCAATAGTCCATTATTCAATCGCCCCTTGACGTCTCGCAGGCGAAAGCTGTCTTCCTTTTTTCTTCTTTATTGGATGTAATGATCCGCGCCTCAACACATTCGACAGCTTTCTGAATCTAACAAGATTTCGCACTGCCTTCCCTGCATTGAAGGAATCGCAAGTGTATAACTTGTAACCAGGCCTCGGTGATCAGCACTAATTGACAATAGCGTCAATTATGACAGTGATATAACACCACAATTTCAACAAATTGTGACGTCATAATGAAGTCAACGGATTCCGCCATCGATGAAGACATGTTGCATTGAGGACATGTGTTTCAGTACGACAACTGCGCACACTTCACCGCCTTATTATGCGACCTTTGACTGACTTCTGTTACTTGTTTGTTTTTTGAATTATTTTTAATGGTTGTTTATTGCGTGTTATACGAACTTGTGAATTTCATCAGTATCTTTATACTGAAGTTCTCATCAACAACCCCGAAAACTGCTTTTAGTTGAACCAAAAAACTCGCAAAACATTCCGTAAATAATCTGCTGAGAAGTCACGCGAACGTGCAGAAGAATAAAATGACGCTGCAGTACTCTAACTATACAATGGAAAGCCTGACACGCCGTATATACACAAGGCAGTACATTTCAATAAACGCAGAAGGACCTTTTTTTCTGTCACTAGGGCAAGCGAAATGAAACATTTTTCGTAAGAGGGTAATAAAAGTTGAATGCGTGGATGACATCAGCACTACCAGGAAGCGTTGAAGTTCGTAGTGAAGGTAAACTCAATGAACTCTTTCAGTACGAATGGTAAAACTAACGTCCCCCGACGCGTAGCAGTAAGAAAAGAAAAACGAAAGGGGTTAAAACTTTCTTGAAAACTCAAAGAAGGTTCAACTACTCTAAGTACAGGTTGTTTCTTTTCCTAAGTCTCTATTTCTTCGAAGTTAAACGACAAGAAAACACACTACTTCGCCGTTGCACGATTGACTTGGCTGAGGAGAAGGAGTTCGCAAACAAAAACGCCTTGCCGCACTCATATGATCTTCTTGGATACGGGCGAAGCCTATAGTGTCGGCTATGAAAATAGACTATCTGTGTTTTGTTTCCCAAGAAAAACACTTAAAAGGTTGAACAGAAAACACGAACGAACTGAAGCCGCTGCTGCACCACTGATCTCGATCAAATCGACAAGAAACGGCAATCCTATCTGTGCACGCTTTCACAGTCCTCCTTCGCTCAGACCCAAGCAGCAGTTCGAGAATGGCTGCTTTTTTGCATTTTTTTCTCTTTAGAAGATTCCTTTGAGGAAAAAAAAACTAATCAAAGCGAAGCGAGAGTCTAAAGGTCCACACAGCGAGAGCCTTTAGTGACTAGTACTTAAAAAGAAAAATGTCAGACGAAATAAAGACGGCATTGTACTCGAAGTAGATAATTCTGAGATTGAGTCTCAAAAGATGATGGGGAAAGACTCGCATTCCGAGAAAACGTAGTCTCTGTTTAGTTGTTCTTGTGGCGTGTGTGTGTGTTTTTCATGCGAGTCATCGTGGACAGAAGGCTTTAACGTGAAACTGGCAAGAAAACAAGAGGGGTGTAGCAGGGTGGGAGGGGGTGGGGCAGAGAAATGTGAGGTGCCGTCAAGAAAGAATTGCGACTCCATGCATCAAGATTGTTGGCGAACGTGTTTAAAAGTCGGATTTTCAGAGTCACTGCTGACGGTATGAGGATAGAGACACTCCGAAAAACATCAGAAAACGTCAGCTTAATTCCATTTTGCGAGTATCCTTACGACAAAGCTTGAAGACGTATTAGGAACACGGTAATAAAAATTCTTTAATTCTTTCTGTTTTCTGTGAGGGGTGGTCTGTGCAAACTTGCTAATTTGTTCCTTAGTTGTTGTTTTTTCATTCGCATATTTGACGCACTCCTAAAGAATACGGCGAACAGTTTCTTCTGCATGACCACAATGACATTCCGGGGAGTTAGATCATTGTATTTTGTGCGCGAAGCTGTTTGTGTATGCAACTTCCATTCGAAATCTGTGGGTTATGTCTCTAAGTGTCGTGAGAGATATGTCGCTATTGAAAATTTTCTGTGCGGATCAACTTGATAAAGTACCGATTCCTTTGATCGGGGGCTATCAAACACTTATCCGTCGAACAATGTTTAGCTCCTTGCGTTATATCTGCCCCAGACATAAGAATTGCGCAATCTCGTCCTTTGTTCAATGCTTTTTTTGGTAAGGCCTCTTCATTTCCCTTTATTCCAATGTGACAAAGTATTCATTAGAATAAGATGTTGTGACCCTGAGCTGAGGCATATTCCACAGTTTCTGCAATATATTGTGCTATTTCGCCATTTTTGTGAAGTGATCTCGCATTTCTGATTAGATGAAGGGTAGGTTTGCTATCCGTGCATATCACCTACTTTCGTGGCTCAGAATTTTCGCAGATAAGCTTAACTGCTTTGAAGATAGCCACCGATTCTGCTGTCGTCGATTAAGATTTGTTTATTAATTTGTACATTCTCTTTTTCTGATTTTCGGGTATAAAGACCACACAGGCTTACACGTCTTCAGGACATGATCCATTTGTGTATATCTTTGTTTTTTTCTCCGTTATGCTTTATATGGAAATGATGAATTACCATGTGTGCCGCAACTGTAGGCGCCATGTCTGCTTTCTTCCGCATGCCATCTATTTCACAGATAACATTGAGAAGCGGCAGCGTTCAAGGTGGTTTTGAAGGTTTCCATCGTTTAAATCCTGGTACTACTGCTTGGAATGACTATACACTATGCTTTAGTCACGTTGCCATCGTTCGTGTAAGGGCACCCTGCAGATAGAGGGTCACTTTCATGTAGCGTGAAAATTCTAAATAAGTTTCTAGATTTTTCTTTAGCTCGGAGTACTGAAAAAGGTGGTTGTAGTTTGTTTCCAATCATACTTACACTTGTATTAAATTTTAATAACTAACACAAAATTTTGTATTTCGTAAACTTTTTAATTTAAAGTTACCTTGTTTGCTCATTTTTACTGTGTATTTTTAACCCTACTGCCTTCCTAAAGCTATGCGCAATTGAGGGTAAAATAAATGAACTAAAAAATGGAGGATCACCGTGTATGCATTAAAGTGGCATTTTAGATCATTTAACTATGGAATCGTGTAAACGCTACTTTATGAACCTGGGATATGAAAAGATTTTTTTATTTGTTCAACAGTTTCATATTTCATGCATTAAGGAAACGTGACGTTTTATCATGATCCTTCTTTCTATTATTACTTTGTTTTACGACTGTCTTCTATTCTATTGTCGCAGTATGTAGAAAAAATAAGCCTGTCTGGCCTTGAAAAGCCATAATTTGTTTCATCAATTAACCAGCGTCAGCCCAACGAGATGCTCGAGAAACCTTTCCACACTTAGCACTGTGCCGACAGTGTTATTCTTGTCATTCACTGCGCTTACCGCACTATGCTTAGCCCACTCTCTCGAATTCATCTGTCCACTCAAAAATGGCTATTTACAACTGAATTTCTGCGAATATTACTCGATGACGCAGGGCTCCTATATTTCATTGTGGTCAGTTACACGCAAGGGTAAAAAAATAAAATGCTAAGTAATTGCAAACAAACCCTCCGCTTGGCAATCGGAGACAATGATTAGCACGTCCCCTCCTCGTGATAGTGGACGAGCCAGCCAACCGCTCTCTTCCATTTTGTCATGTGTTCAGTTTGTTATTGATCAACTTCGCCCCAGCCCGGCATTGCTTATATTGGGGTGAACAAAGTGCGCGGCGTGTCACATAGACAACAATTTTCAGGCCATAATCCTCGCTTCCCAACGCATATTTCACACCCCGAGGTCACTTTATCGCCTGCTCCTCGTTGCTGTCTCTGCAAGTTCCCCCCCCCCCCCAGTTCTGTTCTCCCCAACTTATCCTCCCTCCTTCTTTTTCTATACCTTCCTCTTACCCAAACGAGCACACACTGCCTCTATACAAAGCCAATCTTGGCATCCTTCTGAACACTATTTAGCTGCCACCGTGGTTAAGTTGGCGTCAATGAATGCTGGCAGCGGTGTCGCGAGTCCTGGTGCATCGTTGTTTGGTGCCGTCACCGCCATTTTGACGCCGTATTAAAATTCTCACGTCCTACTGGCTGTTCCCCGTCTCTATGCCATGGCGGGTTTCCACAATTCGGAAATGGCGACGCCAGCTGATCTAGTAGAAAGGAGGACATCTCACGCAATACTGTGCGGGCATGTCACTGGGCTTAGCATTACAAACAATAAAGACGCGATCAAGGAAGAGATTTATCTATCTACTGTGCTGGCGTAGGGAAATGCTCTCATTTGGCACATTCTCAAAAATAAAAAAGAATTGAGTCCGATGACAGAAAAAGTAAACGAAATCAGAATCATAAAAAACGCACGCAGCACACGCGCAATGGTGCGCACTCACGCGTGCGTGTATTTTGTTTTATGCTTTAAAGACATTTCATTGACGTATTAATTATTGAATGCTAATGTGCTTTGTTTCTGTATCTTGTATCAAAGGACAAGAGAGAGAAGTAAAAGACAGGGAGATCGACCAGATGCGAATTTGTGGTTTGCTATCCTGACCACAAGTTTGCGTACATGAAAGGTAAGTTCGCGCTAAGATCCCGAAAGTACCTTTTTTTTTTGCTTTTGGGGTTTCTGGGACCCCTTCTCAATCTCTTAACGTCTATGCGTTCACGTGATTTCAATGTGCACCATAATTATCACGCATAACTTGGACGTTTGCTAGATTAAGAACATCCCCTTTTGCATGCGCAGTCGCACACTCTGACGCAATGTCAGTCATTGAGTGCCACCAGTGGGACGACCTCACTATTCTTATGTGGATAGGGTAATCAGTGTTGCATAATTCCAAACACTGGAAGGAGCTCGGGGCACACGGTAGTGGGTGGTTGAAGCATTGCAATGTGAAGAGTGAAGTATACAGCAAATAGGTATACAGGTGGCACATCACGATGGATCATTACAGCATCTGCTTGGCCTGCCTAGGTGCTCATTAGGGCGTCTTCAGATAGAACGCACATTCAGTAACGCGAAGAGCCTCCAGGGCGAGACACAACAATTCCTACTACACGCACCGGAGACGACGCGTGCATGCGGGAGAGAAGCAGCCGGCGTGCAATCGAACTGGCCTGCCTCGAAAGCCAGATGCTTGGTACAATTAGTCGAGAATAATTACCGCGGCAGCTTGCCAGTTCCGCAAATGGGCACCGGTGCTTCGGCTTAGGTGACGCTTTTCCCTCTGTGTTTGTTACCCTCAACGAGCTGGACGCTGGCATGTCTTTGCGTGTTCGCTCAGCGACGAACTTCCCACTCGTTTACTCTTTTCTATTCTATTTCCAGCTATTGCAGATTGTCCCTTTTCTGTTGAGAATTCTTTTTTTTTCCTTTAGTCTCCAAGAGCTTTTGGCAAAAAAGCACTGACTCGCGAGTTGCGCAAATTGGTTGTAAAACCTGTTAGCTTACGCCCTAATAAGCGTAAGGCTTAGGAAAGGCTTGTCGCTCCATGTACTGTTGAACGCTTTTTTTTAGCTAATGCTTACGTAGTCGTTACAGTGTAGCCCAAATCACTTTACGTTGCCCAGTTATTCTAATAAGACCAAAATATAATGTGGTTTGCCTGTTGCAACCACTGAGATTTTCATCGCACAGTTGAATGACGACGATGAAATCATTCCTGAAAGGAAATATTTTGTATCAAATAGCACTGAAATAGGACTACAAACATTTAACCTAATAATTCATTTTTATTGTAAACAGCACAAATGATCCATTGATGCAGTTTCACAATAATAAGAGACTTTATTAACTGTAAGTTTTCTTGAATGTTTACATTTACTAAACGCTCGTTCAAGCTAGTCTAGCCAAATCAATGAGGCAATTCTGTATCACATTAAACGTAGGTCAATCTTCCGCACCTGCCAGGTTGGCGGCCTGCAACTTATCATGGCGTACGCGTACTAATAATGTTCCTGCACTTTCTCCTTCCTCCACAGCAATGAGTCTGTCAACATTGCAGCACATACTTGTGGTATGTATACAGTGGACGTAACTATTAATACTTGCGCCAGGGCATATGCACTGTCCTGTTTCTAGTGTGCGATGTCTGCTACGTCACCAAGATGACTGGATACGAAAGGGAGAGATGAATAAAGGATAGGCAGGGATGCTAACAAGGAATGAGAGTGGTTGGCCACGCTGCCAACCAGCGTGGCCAACCAAAAAAAGGGAGAGGGGGAGCTAGAGAAAATAGCGTGAAATATTGGCGCACAGTCTGTTGCCTCTATGTCCGCAATAATGCGGCTACGAATGCTTGCACACTAAGGAAGTATTCCTACCGCAAATGAATGGCCTTGCTGTTAAGATTACTTTCATCGGAATATTTGTACAAAGGGGAATCCGAGTTTAATCTGTGAATGATTACGTTAGTGCTATGCCACTTGGGAACGCTAAATAAAGGATGCATTGCACGGTTCGGAATACAAAACCACAGGATTGCCACTTGAAAGCTCAAACAGCAGCGTATTTCCAGACAATTTCAATGCCAGCCTTTTTTTTAAAGGGTTTCCTGCATACACCTGATGAAGCAATGCCTACGTTTAGTTTCTGACTCATGCAACGGGTGCAAACGTGTTACCACGACGCTACACGCTACTCAATCGACAAGGAAGGTGATTAACTTAAGCCTTGCTGTCATACATGCTATTAAACTCAGCAAAATATAGAGACGTTTGGTGTAGGCTTCAACGCCGTCTTCTAGGAAAACTGCAAAGTTTATATGACGTTAATTTGTTCGAACTTTGTTCACTTTTATTATTCTTTGAATCGTTGCCATGTATATATATATATATATATATATATATATATATATATATATATATATATATATATATATATATATATATATATATATATATATATATATATATATATTTATATATATATATATGTATAGTGTGTGTGTGTTTGTGTGTTTTCTTTATTGAAGTAAACAGATATTAACCGATGTGTATAAAACCCCTGATGGGCTACTCTCATGGTACACTATCACATAACTAACCATAATTACCTCTGGATAGCCTCCCGAACTTACTATGCATCTCTTTTCTACGTTTCGCGTACGCTCTTTAGAATATTCAGATTATTTGAGGCCTACAACACCAGAGGACATGAAATATGCAATGCAAAAACAAAAAATGCTCTCTCTGTCTCTCTGATTACCAAATCATGGTTTTTGGACGTAAAATCTCAAATATTGTTAAAAAATGTACCCTGTCACATGTTGGAGTTCTTGAGGAGATTTCACCAGATATTGCCTTTATATAGTGACCCTATCGCATTAACACGCACACCATGCATAATTAATGTATACTCACAGACTACATACAGCACATGGGGCATCACTTCAGCGCTTGTTAGCCGGACCTGCAGCACATGCCACGACTCGTTTTCTTTCTGGGGCTGTCATTACCATATAAGAGCGAACACTGAGATTTCCATTAACTGCTACTTCAGCCATGCATATAAGTGTTCAGGCTCAAGGTTCGTTTTGATGTCTTATTTTACTACTCATTTTTACTAAGATCTATTGATTCCTGAGGCCATATTCTTACATCAAGTCTGGGCCACCACTGTACGAAGAAGAGTACTTACAAAAGAAAACCTAAAAGCAATAACCTGCATTGCTAGGCGGGATGACTAAGGAGGCAATATAAGAGGACAACGAAAACAAATCTATTGAGAGCAGCAAAATGGTAATGCATTACTTCAGTATACGACTGCGCAACTGAAAAAAAAATATGGACAACAGAGAACACTGCACACCCAACGCTACAAAAAGTGAGGCAATACCAAACCGGATGTATTTTCTCGTCATCTCACAGTGTAGCTCGTTTTTAAGTAGTGTGGTGACACATATATCACAAAATAATGCTGCTCACCCTTGCACTCACGTTCGTAACGCTACCGGTCAAACCAAAACTATCACAAAGTCCTGTCGAAATCGTTTGTCGTAGACGCCAAGAGAGCTTGCAAATGTCAAGTCAAGCGCTCGTGTCCTTCGTGTCATTCTTGTCTCTTTCTCGTCGTTCTGTTCTCCCGCTATAACTATCGTCATGTCATACCAACTAGTCCAAGCTGCCACATTTCAAGGGGTGCATTGCACGCAAGGAACCAGCGTTACAAAGGCAAAAAACTTTTGCCGGTTGTTGCGTACCAACTTGCGTTTCCGGGCTCGTTCTCTTCGGGCATCCTCGGACGTAGACATGAGAAAGAACAGCGAAAAGGCGAAGCCGATTCTGTCGGGAAAAGTTTCTCACAGGCGTAGACCGTAGTGGGTGAAATGTACTCGCTTCGAGAAGTGACATGCAAAGAGCGAGGGCTTGGACAAACACTAATCACACTAGACGCATGGAGACGTGTATAAGTTGCGTTAAAGCGAGAAAATAGTGAAAATGAAAGTTGAAAAAAGATTTTTAGTCATTCGCGTAGCATAAAACTGAAATGAAGAAGTAATCTCGAAGCATGAAGGCGCGTGGTGCAATGTAGCTGTATATCTCTCTTCAAATAAGTGACAAAAATAAAAGCAACCAAGAGAGACAGCGAAAGAAAAAGAGAGATACACAGAGATACACAGAGTGGTAGGTACAAGGCAGTAATGTTGAACTATAGGAAAAGTACTGTACAGCACTATGTGAAGGAGCACAGAGGAGAAGTTTCAACGTACAGGGATTGCCAACATTATCTGAGGTTCTGCATACCAGTACCCCGTAATTATGCAGGCCCACTGTAGACGAGAGAGCTCCGGAAATTCCCACCACCCATGGTGTTCTTCAACGTGCATCGACACTAAGCAGGCATCTAACATTTTAGCGCCATCTAAATGCAACTGCCATGCCCGGATTCGAACTCGCGACCTTTCGGTCAGCATCCGAGCACCGTAGTCACTGTTCCACTTGGGTGAACGAGAAGCAAATGGAAGGAAAGCAGGAAAGTAAAGCGGGAAAGAAAGAGTGGGTTGTTTGAGCATTAAAAAACGCCTACTCGACCCACGTAAAAACACATCAGAGAGCCGCCGCTATCTTTTCTATCATTCTTCACGTGGAAGAAACGTTCAACGCATGCTAGCACAAACGGCAACGGAAACAGCGCCAGTTCTTCCTTGTCTTCTCTCTTGTGGATGTGTTTTCGCGCTGTTATTCTCTTGCTCTACATAAAGCTAACTGGCCCAAAAGATGTTTCGAGGAGATAGGCACCACGGAGCACAGACGTGAACATCCTATTTACACAGTTCTATATGAATAACCTACGCAAATGCAGCAATCCTCTGTTTGAATACAAGCGTGGACTCAACATTCTATTTTATCGAAAGAAGCTGCAGTTCCGCCGAATTAGAAATGCACGCCCTAACATACGTGCATCCCGGAAGCAGTAACCTTCTCAGAAAAAGGCCCTTGCTAGTTATGCCCCCGAGATGCAGACGCGCACTCCACTTGCTACACCATCATTTGAATTTTTCTTCGTCATTTTTGCAAAAAAATTATTTTATTTTGCCGAGGGACATCTGCCAACAATGTATGTAAGTTTTTGTGACCCCCCGCGCATGCAGCGCGGACGAACGTCATCTCCAGAGAACGGCTGTCAATCTATCAGTCGGGTACGAAAAAAAAAACGGTAAAGTAAACGGATTCTTCTTTCACCGCAAGGCATGAAGTGCCCATTGCAACCCCTTTTCACACTTCATCAGACTGCATTGTCCACAACTGATCCAACCTCCCCAACACTCCCGGGCTAGTCCTGTCAGCATCGGTATGACCATTGCAGCTCAGTAGCCTGTCAGTGCCCCCACCCCCACCCCCGTGGTCGCGCTTCGTTGCAGATGCTGCATGGCATAGCCTTCGGTGACCTGCTGCTGCAGCAATTTTTGGAGGCTACGTACCAACTCTAGCCACTGGTAATTTAACTGTACAGGTCGCCTAAGACTAAATTTGGCAGCCCTCTCTATGCAAGAATTCCCAGCGCATATGCACCTCGGAAACAGGGAAAATCCTACCACTCACCAATGCTCGGTTAATAATGAAGATGGGAACCCACCAGCAGCGAACACCGCTTACTATTTCTGGATAGACGTAAGCAATAATTGAAAATTACATTATGGAACCACAAGTACTAACCCAGTGACGAACGCCAGGGCTGCACGTTTCTGCTTTGCGGTGTTTCACTAAGATTTACCTATTGTCTGCCCCGCACTTCATTTTGAAGGCAACACCAAAATATGTGCATGTGAGTACGTTCCCTAAACAAAAGTCCATCGTCTATTGCACTTGAAAGTTCTATTTGCTACTGTATAGCTGTGTAAATTGCTAATGTTACGTGCGACACTGGGAATCGTTGTTTTTTATTTTTATGAATGATTACATCGTGTTTTTTTTAATACAGGTATTCACGTTCATGAGTTTCAACTAAATGGTATTTACTTTATCATAACAAAAATCCAAATCATTGTGGGAATCGGTTTCATTCCAATCATCAGCGAATAAGTGTTTAAGCTGCATTTTTCAACTATATAATTGAGTCAGTGGATCGGCGTGTTTTTGTGAAGGGAGTAGTTTTGAGTGCGTCATGCGCTTACCAGTCAAACTGACAACTCCGGCATTCAAAGGGCAACTTACGATTAGACGTCAGAACCTTTAGTGAAACGAAGCGCATGCTGTGGTGCGATTCACATTTCACGCGTTATACCATGTATTAGGGCCATGCACGCGATGAAACTTACTCGAAAACCCGAGACCAGCCCGGACCGCGATGCGGGATGGGCCAGCTAAAGTAGTTAACGTGGCGGGCCTGGTCTGAGCTCGGGCCTGAAGTTCTGTCGTTAGAACTGGGTCTGAGTTTTAGCCGGAGGGCTTTATTCAGCCCGAGCTTGCACTTTCCCCAATTCTTGAAAAAACACTGACTGAAAAGATTCTTCGCCATGTTCTTGTTTTTGTTTTTGTTTTTAAAAAAGTACTTATGACCAACTTACCATCACTAAAAACCTTGTTTAGTGTGAGTGTGTGACGCTTAATAATTTAAAAACTCTTTTAGAGTGCCCAGTCACAGTTTCAATTTCAAAGAGCGCCGAGCTAGGGAGGAAATGTTGCGGTGGTTACGTAAATCATATGACCCCGGAAAACTGTGACGTGGAAGCTACGCGTGTGAGCAGGTGCCTCACTGAGCAGCCAACACGAACTCGTGACGTAGGCTTGTTAAGGTGTACACCGCACTGATGTCGGCTTCGCGGGGTGCTTCGCATCCTGCTCAGTCGTGCAGCATAAATATTAAATTTATTTGAAATATATTCTAAACTATATTTACCCTTAGTATATTGCAGATGTTTTGTTTACCTCCGCATTAATTAACCTCGCTCAATATTTCGCCATCAAAAGTTTTTCTAGGTGCTCCTTTAAGATTCTTCCACATACATTGTGAATACAGTATTGTTCCAGATACTCTATCTAAAAACATTTTTCTATATGGGACAAGCTGTTAGAAGAAATTCTATGAGTTACACGTACGGGAAGAAATTCTATGAGTTACAAGTACTGGACTTCTTTCTTTTGCCTCTTGCACAGGAGGATACCTGAACGACAAGGCACTTATATAGTTAATATATCAATAATATTTTCTTTATACATTGTACACATTTAAAAAAAGGCAGTGCTACTTACTAACTTTGAGGTAGCAAATTGTTGTCACAACATTCACTACCAAAGTAGTAACTTCAGGTAGTAGACCACAGACATTTACTACATCTGGTTGCTTCTGAGGTAGTAAACGTATGTGATCTACTACCTGCAGTTAGGTAGTGAATGTTTTGACAACAATGTACTACCTCAAAGTTAGTAAGTAGCACTGTCTTCCTTTTTTTTTCAGAGTGTATTCCCTGTTAGTTCATATCTGCAAATATATATATATATATATATAAAATCATTGTAAGAGCGACCATACAGCTCACAAGCAGTGAAACGTTTTTCAAACTTCCACAGTCCTATAAAACAGAAATTCTGCGAGGAACCTCGTTACAGCGAATCATCACTACAAAGACGCGTTCTGTTTCCGTGAGTTCTCCGTAGTTCCCATAAGTCATACGCGACTTGGACATGGACAGCCTGCTTTGTGTATTTACATTGCTAACTTGTGCGTTTTGGCAAGCGCAGCGAAAAAAAAAACACTAGAGAAAGACAGACGTATACACGAAGCGTGCTAGACGTCAACTGAAAAGTAACTGACACAGACCAATTAAATTGTACAATGAATAAACTAGCATAACACTTAACATGTAAGTTAGCCTGCACAGGATGGAATGTCCAAGTCCCCGAAGGCAGTTATCGTGCACCCTGTGAGATACTCCAGTGTCTGATACAGCTGCGTACGAAAGTGAAATCATAGGCATCGTTGAAAGCTGAAACACTTCCAGCTTCTTGGACCCTTGGTACTTCCAGCCATTGAACGAGTTGCAGAGTTCAAAAGTACGAAATAAAGATTCAGTCGATACACGAACGTGTTTTCCATATGTAGTCGTGACTGCGAGGGTGTTTCTGACTACATGAAAAGTTGGAAAATTCGTCTTTAACGACCCAAGCCACACGGACACACAGGAAGCAATCCTTACGGTGTTTCTCGAAGGGGCAACTTTCGAGCACACGCTCGAGATAGAAACTTCAATTTAAAATTTTTTAAAAGGAGATTCCCGCAAACGTGCCGGCGAGATTTGACCTGCACTGCACGGCGCTAAATTTGGGCTTTTCTTAAATTGCATAAACGCTACTTTTCTTCTAAATGATGAATTCCCGAGGCAAATGCACGCTTTTAACCAGTAGCGGGGGCAAATGCCTCGGTGTCAAAGAAGCGACCCGAGAGGATGCACGATCTGAGACAGGTCCCAAAACTGCAGGTTACATGCGTGACCTGCGACCCTTATGGCTCAAAATAGATGCTGATTTCAGTTTGACCGCGAACTTTGTTGCGTTAGAGTTATGAGTTACACTGCAGCAGTACATGGAAAAGGCCAGGTTAGTGGTGCCATATGGTGGCGCATAGACGAACGATGCAAGCATAAACTTCATAAAATTGCTATTGTAAAACCCTGGAGCATTTTATTAAGGTGAGAGCTTCAGATATTTTATCAAACGCGGAAACTGACCGTCGGCGTCCCGCAGTGTCCACGCTAACACGAGGGATGCAAAACATCGTATTTAAAAGACTGCATCATCATGTGATGTCATCATGACCTCACAAATCAGAAAGTTCATGATGTCATCACATGACACTACCGTTTGGTGAAAAGTGGGTCGACCACGGAGCCAGTGCAAAGTCAGGCGACGTACCCTGGAGGCAGTGAAAAAGTCCATAACGTGCAGAAGAAAACTCTCCGTGTGTGGGGGGAGAGGGGGGAATCATCAATACATCGATCGTGAAGGATAAGAACAAGATTTCTTTCACCTTCAAGTTTTCTTAGGCTAATGCGAACTCTGGGAGTTTTTTTTCCTGCTGGTGTAAGTTCTCGGCAGCCGCGTAATTCTGAATGGCTTGCCTTTTGAAACATTTTTATAGCAAAATATGTTATGAGGTCACAAGGTTCGCGTGCGCCATAGTTGCCCGCCGCCGCCGCCACCGGGGTCCGTAACCACTAGTTCTTTTTCAAAGAAATTTCGACCAATGGCATGGCTCTACAGTAAAACATTACGTTGCCATTGCGAAGTACCAGGTTCGAGCGCACTTCTATCCTAAAGTCTTTAGAGCAAAAGCTGTTGTGAGATCACAACTCAGGTCACGCGTGGCGCCGTAGTTGTCCGCTGCCACTGCCGCCAGTGTCCGTATCCACTATCGAGAAATAAAAAAAAATCCTAGTAGCAAAACACACTGGGGCGCAAACCCGGGTCAGCTGCACACCATTCTAGTATTATTTCACTGAGCCACGCCGGTACATGGGACTTGTTCACAAACTTGCCTTAGGCAGGCTTGATGTCTGCTAAGTAATCGCGTTAATATGGGTAATCAAGAGTTTTAGAACAGCAAAAGTACAACAGGGCGTCACACAATGCGAATAGCATAACGAGGGGGTCATCCAATGCTCCAAGATATTACAAAAGCTTGTTTTTGATCACCTATGAACAGTGGCGCATACCTACTTCAGCCATAATTCCTCGTCGTCGACAGCCACTGCATGAACTATTGGCACAAAATTCTTTGCAAGGGTTTAGCGGATACCACGCTTCTCAGAAGAATGATCAAAAATAGCATAGCGAATGCTGGTCTATACTACCAACAAATTATTGTTATTAATGCGGAACTAGGTATCCAGCAAGTGTGCTTGCAGCAGTTACCCAATGAGTGTTTAGAAAAGGCTCTGAACGGCTGCTCTTCTAGCTTTGACTGTGATTGTGCTACTCCTCCCTCGCAGGCCTGGCTTCTTTTTTTCTCTCTTCTTCATTTCGCGTGACGGTATAGCTACGGACACCAGCCACGGCAGACAACTACATCACCAAAAACAGCCCTTGTTGCAATCTCGTAACAGCTTTCGCTGCAAAGATTACTTTCATACACGAATTTCCGAATCCTAATTGAACGTCAAAAGATGCAAGTGACTGCTTCAACGTTACCAACAATTCCCCGCAGTGTTCCCAGGTTTCTGTTTATGATTAAAGTGTCTACACCAGCTTGTCCTGGATAGGCAATTAGACAAAGCGCGCAGCATTGAAGCACACGCGGCACTCCGTACTCAATACTGACCAGAAAGGCCGTCAGGGGGAGCCTGGCTCAGTTCGTAATCACATAAAGATCCCGTTCAGGGCGACACTTTGTCCTAAGAGCACAGAAACAGAAAGAGAGGACGAAGATGGAGAAAAGGAACGCCGTTCTAAACGCCATGTAATTAGCATTCGGTCGCTCCTAGGCAGCGGTCTCTTTCGTCCCAAATAAGAGGACCCAGCTTGGCTTGGCACGGCTTGGTGCTTTCTCTGTCTAATCCCTTCTCCTCTTGCACTTCTATCGCAGGCATGCTTCGGTTTCTTGGATGAGGATGTCTGGCGAGACCTCCTGCTAGGAGTGGAAATGGTATCAGGGGAAAGTCTGGATCACGTGGAGTTCCTGTGCGTCGTACCGGCTTCGGGTTTGTGTCCGCTGTCCGTGACAGTTTTGAGTAGACGTGTCAGACGGGTGGACGGAAGCTCTTAGCTAGCTAAGAAACGAACGACGAAGTAAAATATTTTTTTTCCTGTTTACTGCGGAGCATTCACCATGAAACGATACTCCGCCTGGGGCTGGTGCAGATTTTCATTTGAGGTTTCAGCTGTGCAATTGTAGAAGCCTCTCGTGAAGATCGGGTTATAAGAATATAATACTCAACAAGACTGCAGCGAGAAAATGATGGCGTGGACGTGGACTAGTAGGAGATTTAAACAAATTTTATCTTTTTTGTCACTCACGGCAAAATATACTCACGTCTATTTGCATGCACGTTGAGACAGCAAGGAAAATTATTTAGGGGTGTTTTTTTTGTTAGAAGTAGTCTAAATTAAAATGACAGACTGTTGGTTTTCATTAACAATAAGAAAGTATAAGTTTAATATGAGTGCGGAGCGTTAGAAATGAAAGCCAGTGTTAGAGAATACGTCCTTGTACACGAACAGATAAAGTAAATTAGCTGAAAAAGGAGTACCACGTAAGCTTTTCGTGATTGGATTTTATCCCATTATTTTTAGAACGCCAGGCACCATTATACTGCCAAATTTGAGTGAATTATTATTGTTATCTTAGTACACGAAGACATAATATTCATGCATGATATTACTAATGTCGCACCTGATTATGAGAACGACATACTTTATTACAATTTGCAATACCAGAAATAGTTTTCTTTTCACTTTTTGTCGCTAATCATGAAAGCTTTCATGCATATAGAACAATGACAATTATCAAGCAAGTTTGTAGCAGGGAGTCAAGTACCTAGAGTTAATGAGAAACCATCTTGGTATGATATTATGCATACAGCTTGAGCTTGCGTTATTTGTAAACTTAATCTCTGTCCGGGCGAGTGTATTTCGTCAATTTCAGAGTTCTTGCGTTACTAGTTCAACTGACTTTTATGTGGACTAAATCGTTACATCACGTGAATCCACTTTATGTCACTTTTTGTGACTCTGTGTCAATGGACCTTGTGAATATGTAATAATTTTGATGACTTTACAAACTTCCAAAAACACTTTCAAAATGCTTTTTAATGTAATTTTTTCATTGTTCAGACTTTCCCGGTCATAATTATTCATGGAAAGCAATAGCCGGTGCTCTAAAAAGCGGTATAATCTAACGAAAAGCATATAATAAGAAAAAAGGTCTGGTGATAGAGAGATCAGTTCGAACGGAGTTTAAATGCAGGGTCTGCATACGTTTTAGTAAGCATGGTCTGACCTCACCATTGTCCTTTCGCGATTCAAGAAATATTTTTATCTGCGCTTTTTCTCGGTCATTTGGTACAGCCATTTGCGACGGAACAGTGAGACGGAGCAGCAAAGTAATACTGTAGAAAAAAAATGTTCAAGCAAAGCTGTGAATGTGAAACACGAACCCTTCCATGGCAAAGTGATACTGCCGCGAATAATCGAATTTAACTCAGTGGCAGCGCACTGTTTTAAATGCAAAGCATTCCTTAGAATGCAACAGGCACTTTGAGCGTTCTTATCTATCTATCTATCTATCTATCTATCTATCTATCTATCTATCTATCTATCTATCTATCTATCTATCTATCTATCTATCTATCTATCCGTCTGTCTGTCTGTCTATCTATCTATCTATCTATCTATCTATCTATCTATCTATCTATCTATCTATCTATCTATCTATCTATCTATCTATCTATCTATCTATCTATCTATCTATCTATCTATCTATCTATCTATCTATCTGTCTGTCTATCTGTCTGTCTGTCTGTCTGTCTGTCTGTCTGTCTGTCTGTCTGTCTGTCTGTCTGTCTGTCTGTCTGTCTGTGTTGACATGATTAACAGGAAACTCCCACAGTGTCCTTCGTCCCACCCTTTCCTTCAGACACGTGTGGCACATACCTGCACACCACAGGCCACAGTATGCGGCTATGCGCCACAGGTGATTCACAGTTTATATCTGCTCAGGAATGGCGAGAAAAGACTTCAGTAATTTAACTGCAAGAGCGTTAACCAAGGCTCACATCGGCACCGTTGACCCGATCGTTGGCCACGAGGATAAAGAAACTTCGAGTGCGTGGTGCGCGCTTACTAGGAGCGCGATGAGGGCAGAACCACCGCACCGGAAAAGCTGAATGGTTTCTGCTGTTGGCTGGTGCTGTAGGAATGGCCGACAATACTGAAGTCATATCATTCTCATCAAGCCAAATAATGCGGTTTATCGAAGCTGTAAGTCCACCAGCCATATTACCCGGGCTTCTGAAGTAATTGAGGATGGAGGGATGAAAATCTGGGAGAGTGTGTTCGAGCCATTCTTACCCCTAGTGTCACTCTGCAATTGGATCCGGAATAATGCGGGGATCACTCGGCCCCACTGTGCTCGCTTTCGGTGACGTACTGCACAGGAAATATCTCCAAGAGGAGACTTGTACAGAGTCATTTATATCCCTCCCCCGCCGTTCTATTCCTTCCGTGCACCATGCAATAGATTCACCAAATGAGAAAGAGAAAATATTAATCGAAAACGAAGGGAAGCCGACCGGAAGAAAAATAAACAGGAAAAGCAAGTCAACTCGTATACCCGTATGCGCCATCGTAAACAGAAACACGAACCTCATAAACGCCACAAAGTTTGTGATTTGTAGAACGCACAAAGTTTAAGTGCTTTTAAACGACTGTCGTTTCACTACTCTGTCCTGCGAATCCGGTATACAGCCTGTATAGCTGTTTTCTACGGGACGACTCTGTACATGCGAAGGCAGAGTCGGGGTTTCGAAGAAGAGACGGTTATGGGCGTTGCTTGTGTGCAGTAAACATTGCGACGCGGGAGCTCACAGTGCCGCCATTTTCCAAAGCGGGACGTGAGACACTGACTCATTCAAGGAGGCATCGTTTTACTTGGCGCATTCCAAGGGATTAAATGACATTGCAGAGCTGTTTCGAAACATAGTTTTGAGAGCGTACGTCCACCTAAGATTCGAAAAATATAATATACAGTAGAGTGAACTGAGAGCTGTAAGCTTGGTCATCTAGAAGTGTTTTCAAGGAAAGCATACATCTTCTTCAGGCGCACAAAGTGCAGCCACACCCTTTTCTGTCGCTCACGTTGAATCGAAAAGTATGGTTGATCCCTCCGCCATGGGTATCTGTTCAACAAAAGACGTTTTGTAAGACGTGTGCTTACAAAAGTAGTTTCATGTTAACTGTACGCAAATGCAATAGAGCTTGCGCAGTGTCTGTTGTATTTGACAGCTATGGACGTCCCACTTTAGACGATGATAGTTATAACGCGAGAACAAAACGACCACATAGAGACAAGAATGACACGAAGGACTTCTTGTCTTTGTGTCGTCGTTTTGTTCTCGCGCTATAACTATCGTCATGCCATGCCAACTAGCCCAAGCTGCCAGACTTCTAACCCACTCTGGAGTTTTGCGGATAAGCAGCGCCACCTGTCGACGCAGTTTTGAGTAGTGCAAAGCCCAACTCTCTTGCGTAGTTTGCTGCGCAACCAGGCGCAACTACGGCATATGAGACAATAATTGAGATAAATATTAGGTGTATTTGCGCATTGAACACTCAGAAAAAGAGCTACGAATTTCTCTCCGCCAGTCAGACGCGTTACCGAACCGAAGTGAAGTGCTTGCTGGTTTACTAATCTGAACGACGGCGAAAACAATAGCAGACGCAACAGCTCCGCGCGACCCTTGTCGGCGCTACTGTTGCATTGTGGATTGCCACGGACGTAGATAATTTTATGTTATTGATTTCCGCAGCTTTCGCAGAGCAGAATGGCGAGAGTGCTAAATACAGGCCGTTGCGAGCTTGTTGGGTAAGCGATATTACTCGCGTTCTCCACTATGCTTAATTGACCGATTAGTAGGACAATTCCTATGTTTGAGCATAAAAAGAAAATAACAAACGTACATCAGCCAATGCGCCCCCCCCCCCCCAATTCAATAAAACTATGAACGTGCAATCGGCATATGCTAACTTCGTATTAATCGAGCAAATGTGCTATACTAACTGAGCAAGTGAAATCTTCGGTCACTGAGTCACAGCAGCCGCTCCGCGCGCGTTGTTATCCACCTTGTTTCTCGCAGAATTATTCTTCCCAGCACCGCATGATGGCATATACCATTTCCCCCCTTTATTTTCTCCCGTTTCACGCCGTCGCGAACACCAGCTCAAAGAAGCAAGCCAGACCCTCTACAGCGCCTTGTGCGCGCACCGGCCTCCGTATATAGAGTGAACTCAACCGACCCTCTGCATGGCGAGCACGTTGCGCCGGTTGCCAAAAGAGCAACACGTTCCCCACCACACTGGCACCCGGATGAAGGCTGAAAACAAACAGGAACAAACGAGATGCCCCGAATGTTTTATGCGCTCACCGCGACGCGTCCCTGCGACCGCCCTTTTGAGCAAGGACCGAAACAACGCCTATTGCCTTCCTCCGTATCCTTTCCACTTCTTATTCTCCAAACATTTGCCGCTCTCTTTCCCGGATTTTCAAGCCCCTCGATTGACGCTCTTCAATTTCGCGCCTATGTTTTAACAGCTTCGTAGTGCTCTTCTTGGCTACTCTCAGTTGTTTCTTAGTTTCGTTTTGTTTTATTTGTAGAAGAAAAATAAGGTAAAGGGGGGGGGGGTAGCTTCGTTAGAGCCGGCAAACTCATTCTCCTAGTAGTTTCTCGCGCCTTTCTGTTGTTGTTGTTGTTGTTGATGTTGCTGTCGTTGTTGTTGTAGTCATTTTTGTTGTTGTCGTTGTTGTAGTTGTCGTTGTTGTTGCGTCGTCGTCGTCATCGTCGTCGTCATCGTCGTCGTCATCGTCGTCGTCATCTTGGCTTCTCTCAGGGTGTGTTTCTCGCGCCTCACTATATTTTTTATTTTTATTTATCATAGCTGCTTCATCTAATTTCTGTTTGTTGTTGTTTAGGAGGCAAAGTTCATATTTTCAAACCAACTTACATTTTTTTCAAAGCTTTGGTTTCAGCGAGAAAGGGACGGGATGCCAACAAAGGAAAACGCCAATGTACAAAAATAAAAGCTAGCTACACGCGTCAGGTTTCGCAAGATCTGCGTGATTTCTCCGGTGTAATCAGCTGCGTGGAACAATCGCTGTTTACGAAAGTTGCTCTTGCGCTACGCTGACAGACTTACGCTTGATCACCAAGCCAGTACGTGAGAATATCTTTCACACTGCTCACCTTTATCGTGCCGTTAACACTCATTGAGAGAACATATACGACAAGGAAAGTCACAGATCATGAATAACTTTGTAAGCAAGTGCCTAGGTGTTTTCGGTTTTAAAGACGATTGTCTTTCTTGAGATACTGGAAAGTCTGTCTGTCTGTCTGTCTGTCTGTCTGTCTGTCTGTCTGTCTGTCTGTCTGTCTGTCTGTCTGTCTGTCTGTCTGTCTGTCTGTCTGTCTGTCTGTCTGTCTGTCCACCTATCTAGCTATCTATTGATATATCTAGCTATCTAGCCATCTGTCTATGTTCTTTTACTTATTTATTTATTTATATCTAACTGTCTGACGCAATGCAATAGGCCGCACCAATCATTGTGCTTAGAGCACGAGCCATCCAGTTTGATCCCTTAGGGTCACAACTGAACAACAAGACAAGGCCAGGTTGAACGCTCTCAGCGCTATTCTCTCCTTTCCAACTGTGGAGAGCCTTTGGAAAGGAGTGCTGTCCTCTGTCCTGCGGCCTGAAGGGAAAGCCTTTTCATGCGGACCACGTCGGTCGCAACAACACTCACGTCGAGCCGAGAGCCTGCACTGCCTCGAATTTTTTAAATGGTCCGTGTTACGCTGTAGAAATTCGCCCCGGGGACCTCTAATGTCGCTGACGTCGTGTGTCGCACCGTCTCCTAGGCTGCTTCTTCATTTCGCGGCACTAAACAGTTGTATGCAACTGCGCCACATCAGTTCCCGGGGTTTCTCTTCTAACAGAAACGCAATGACTTTTTTTCTTTTTCTTGCAGTGGCAGGGTCTTTTTTCTTCACACTACTACAAGCCATGTTTTACTGATGCTCCAAACATCACGTCTAAGATTTTAATAAAGTCCTGGTGATTCAAGATGTACATATGTTTATTCTATATCTCAGGCTCTGCTATCCAAACATCTCGGATCGGATCTTATTGCTTCAGCTACTCTGCATATTCAGAGCTTCCTATATTGTTTGCGTAATAGCATGTCAATCTCGTCACGAGGCAGTAATAATATCTGGAGTTTTACGTCCCAAAACCACGGTATGGTTATGAAAGACGCCTTAGTGCAGGGCTCGGTAAGTTTCATGGTCTGTTGTTATTTAAAGTGCACTGATATCACACATGCTCTTGCTTCCAGCACTTCATCTCCTGGGAAATATCACTACCGCTGCCGAGATGGAATCCGCGATCCTCGGGTCAGAAGCCCAGCATAATAACCACTGCCCCCCCCCCCCCCCCATCAGGCAGTTGTTGCAAGGCATATTTGATTTGCTTTGCTTCCCTAGGTACACGGCACGTACCCACCTTGTGGGTTTGGCAAAGAACGCAACATAGAGACTGTTAAATATTATTTTAGCTAAGCTATGAAATTTAAAACTTTAAATGAGGAAATCAAATGGCAATAATACGTGAACTATTCAATTTACCTACAAGTAATAAGATTTTGATATTTTTCGTAATATTACTAAGCTTTCTCCTCCTAAACTCTCTAAACGCACGCACGTTAATCCGAAAAACGTTATTAGCCTGTTGGTCCGACGCGATTTTTGTTGCATTTTGCTGAAGACACCGGGGTTAATTATTAACAGTGTAGTTGTTTAAGTCCTCCTTTATTTCGTGCAGAACAAACAGATAACTATGAAGAAGAAGAAGAAGAGCCTGGAAACTGTGGCACACACCCACACTAGAGAATTGTCCAAGAATCGACTGGTTCTAACAAAATGCTTTCATTTTGATAGCATGTGGCTTTTGAATGAGACAGATCAAGAAATAAAATCAAGTATTCGATAACTATGATAATCATCAACATGTAAATGCATATTTCGTATTCTTCTGCGTCACCTGTTTCGCTTCCAGAACATGTGCACCGATTTCTCTGGCACAGAATGTCAAAATTCTGATGGGCGAAGGAAGTAGCACGAAGACAGAAAAATAGGAAGAAGAAAGGGAAAAAGAAAATTAGAGAGAAATACAGAAATCACAAAAACAAAAAAGAGACAATAAATAGAGATACACAAAATTATATAAGAAAAGAAAAGGAAAGAAGACAACCACCCGTTTGTGGCACGAAGCCATAAGGAAATATGTACGGATTTCTCAGAAAGAAAAGCGTCTTAGTTGCCGCGAAATTCGTCCTTGTCCGTTGGGCGCTACGAATTGTTCGGCTCAGTGAGAAAGACTAAACTACCGGGGAGTGCTACAGAGCCGGCTCTAAATCTAAACCTTCGAAGTAAAAAGCGATCGAGTGGGTGATATGTGTGGTGTACAATTCCACGCATCACCGCTGTGATATCGGGCGTCATTCAATTGGAACATTTTACTAAAAACTCAATGGCCGCTTGGAACGGTGGGTATCATTCCCACTGGATCTTTTTGTTCCAATTTTCCCGATTCATTTTTTTATTTGTGTCTTTCGGATAACAGCAGATAAGCGCTTCTAGTTGCTGCTTGCGTTCGTATTGAAGGTGAACAACAGAGCACACAGGCCACTAGATCGCATTCTATTTCCTCGCTATTAAGTGCTAGCGCGAACAAAAAATACATACCGCAAAATCGGGTCCGAAAGCTGCCAGTTGGCATTTTCACTGACAACTGTGCTACTCACGTTTCTCTTCCTATCATTTACGGCTCCATTGTTTTTTTCCCTCTCTCTTACCCTGCAGAAGTGCACGAATTGAATAGCAGTAGCGCTTTTTCTTGATCTGAAGCTGCTTACGACGACGTTTTCTATGAAGCTATATCAGACACGCTTTCATTAAATGGGCTCGAAGGACGAATATTTTGATGCATGCGAAATTTCTTGACAATATGGTTAATGTTTCTATGAACTGAACCGAGGGCTAGTATAGTATAGGCCTCCGACTTCCGAGGGCTATACTTGCCATGACGTCCCGAAAGGCAGTGTCTGGTTCTATTCAGTCTTGCCCTGTTTGTCCTGGCGGAAGTGCTCCATGAAGCAATGAGTGTCTTGACATACGCTGGTAATATCTCTGCATGGGCGCCAGCAGCGGCCCGTCGGCAGGTTCGTGCAAAGCTGTACATGGCAGTATCTTAAGCATCTCACACTCTTCACGCTGAAGGCGTAACAATATCAACAGAAAAATGTTTGCATATACGCGGAAAGCGATGGCCAGATACCAAATATGCATGAATGGCCAGCCTATCTATCACAAGCGAAGCCATCGGTTTCGAGGTGTTGTTGTGGACACAAACCTTTTCTGGAGCCCTCACTACGTGAACTGGCGTCCTGCGTCCTGTGAACACACTCGCACAACGTGATCGCCATGCGGTGGCCTAAGGTTCGTACAAGACCCAACCTCACTCGCCTGATATTTTCTCCTTCTCCGCCACCATTCACCGTACATATATATATATATATATATATATATATATATATGTGTGTGTGTGTGTGTGTGTGTGTGTGTGTGTGTGTGTGTGTGTGTGTGTAAACACAAGAAAGAAAAAATCCAAAAAAAGACTTCGGCACTCGGAATCAAACGTCTGACCTCTCGTTCCTGAGCGCGTGGCGTGAGCCACGAAGCTATAAAGGAGCACCGCCTTCAACGTTTAAACGACTAGCTATTTATATCTACCGCTTACCGCTGGTGGTACCGATCTCGGGAGCAATAGCGTGTTTTCAACATTACCAGCAAGAAGGCCTAATTAGCGTGCTCGACGCCCAATTCGTCGCGATGCTCCAACGCGCGCTCATCGCCCGCGCGTGCTTTCTCCGCGGAGGTGGGCCCGTATGCGCGCGCACTTATCTTTCGCTGGGGAAGAATTGGGCGCCCTCAGCTTTCACCAGAAGAATGGCGTAGTAGTTGCCGAGCCCTCAAACGTCCCTTCGCTCGCTGTACAAGCCCCGTTTGCGAAAAGAGCGCGCTTTTTAAACACAGCGAAGTGACAACAGGGACGCTTATTGATTCACACTCATCTGTATCTGTGATTACGTTTCCTGAGTTGTTTTTGTTTAAGCAGCGCATTAAGGTTCCAGCTGTAACAGTGTTAGTGCACTCTCGTCTTGTGTGTTACTTTCGAGCGCCATTTGTGCGTGAGCAGCACGCGTTTCCATTTGCTTGCCGTTCTCAGCGTTACATTCCACGTTGTTGCTATCGCATTGATTGCTTCGCCCTTGTGGCTAAAATGTGACTTTTTTAGGGGCGAAGCTCCTTAGGGCGTGGGCTGTGCGTCCCCTGTAGCCTGTATGTAGCCACCTTTAGTTTAGTTCTTGCAGTGTTCACTAGATGGCGGTACCGTCCCCTGTATGTAGCCACTTCTAGTTTAGTTCTTGCAGTGTTCACTAGATGGCGGTACCATCTCCTGTATGTAGCCACCTCTCGTTTAGTTCTTGTAGTGTTTACTAGATGGTGGTACTTGTAGCTTATGACGAAAAGATGCAAGATGTTATAATCTAGAAAGCGGTACTTGTAGTTGATGAAAGACGCGAGATCTTATAAAATAGGAATGATGTCACATATGGCGCGTGTCATTGGTTGAAGGCAATTGTTCGATTTAGTGCGGCGACGTACGCTAGGGGGAGCGTTGTAATAAAATCCGTTCGCTGTTGGCGCGCGCTCGGAGTCGCCGGATGGATAAGGCTGCACAGCGGAGAGAGCGCAAGGCGGCAGCAGCGCGCGCTCGCAGACAGAATCCCGATGTGCGAGCGCGCGAGGCAAGGGACATCGCAAGCCATCCATCGTCTAAGAACAAATAAAAGTTGATTTGTGTATATACACACACAGCGTTTCTCACGTCTTTACATGATGATCGACTGGGCGAATTACACGGAAGATTCACAGTTTACCGATGAATCCCTCCGGAGCTTCGCCCATTCATCATCATTCACCCCGTGAATATGCCGTAATTGTTTTTTGCACGTAGTGAAATCCATAGCCGGAAAAGCATGCGGTTTATCACTTGCTTCCATTCTGCAGCCTATCAAGCACTTTTTACTGCATTACTACCCCTTGCTTACCTGTTGCTATGAAAACTTGCAAGTGAAACATCCTAGAACCTAAAGGCCTGCAGAGCGCAGGTACTACGCACTTTCTTTGGCCTACCGCTAAGCGCCTCAACATTCAGATCGATTTCAACATATTTCATAGATCTTCAACATATTTCACGGATGGTGTCAAGACATCTGCCATACATGCCAGAAGAGAAGCCACAAGCGTCGTCCTCCAAATTCGTTAGCTCTCTCCGCGATTTGCAACCATCGAGTTTCACACCATTGGCACGTTCACCATCGGCCCTTCGCGCTTGCATAAACTTGATGTGCGCGTTATTATCCGAAGAGTAAGAAAGAAGAAAGATATTTCATCCTTCGCCATCATGCAAGCAGCTCCATGCTGTTCGGACACTTTCTGCGCTGTCAGTGTTCACCTATACACAGATGGCTCAACCACACAGACCAGCCCCACTGACATCACCTCCATCTCATCAAGACACAACAACCTCACTTGCAAGCTTTGTCACGTGAGCACGTTGACTTATTCGGAGTTTCTGGCCCTGCGAGGCACCGTCAACTTAACACCAACCGGCTAATCAATGGAAGATATTCTGCGACTCAAAGGTGGCTCTACAATGTATTTGGTTAGCAGTTCATCGCAGAACTTGTGATGGAGATACGGCGTCACCATTCAATTGAAAAGGGGTGTGACCTCGTGGTTTAGTGGTTGCCAAATCATTGTGGTATCTCTGGCAACTGCTTTGCCGATCAATTTGTCACAAAATCTCAGGTTGAAACAAAATTTGTTTCATTATATTTATCAAGGATTGTGGCTCAATTTTTAAATAAGCTGGTGCGTAAGAATACACTGCAGAAGTGGCAATTGTCAGAGTGCATATACCACCGATTGTATTCCCCAGACCCAACTCTACGACATCGGCTGCTACTTGTCTTTCCCAGGAGCAAGACCGTGTTGGGCCGTCTGAGTATGGGTGTACAATTCACCTACGTCCTCTCACTAATGATCGATATCGACGACAGCACCGATTGCAGCTACTGCGCCATCGATGAAACTCTCGTGAAACAACACACGCAAAAAGGAAGCTTCACCTTCGTACTATTGACAATCACCTGGACGGAGGCGCTAGCTCTGTTCGAAACATATTGCGATCGTAGTTCCGAAAGGCAATGGAAGTGTGGTGGCGTTTTCGTAAGTATACCGGATTAATTAGCTGTTTGTAATATCAAACGCGGAACTGTTACGTCGGAAGAAACCGTCGCTTTTCTCTCCTTCTCATAACTTTCCCTCTGCCTCCCCATTCCTCATTGCAGGGTGGCCTGCCAGGCTCAGCCCTGGTTAACATCGCTGTTTTCCTTTTATTCTTATTATCTCTCGGAATTCTCACTCTACCGTCTTCCTATTCCGATTTCCCAATCTCCAAGTGAAGTGTATCCAACTGCACGTCGTTCTAGTTAACCTTCCTGCCTTCTCTCTTTTTGCTTCCCTCTTTTTTTTTTCGGTGAGCACAGCATTTCTTACAAGTGACATAGGAGGGAGCATGGTGTGCGCGCGGTAGCTGAATTTCCGCGCGCGCACTTGAGTGAGTTTGCGAGAGCCTTAAGTGATCCCCGTATGTTCATTTACTGATTAGTAACGCTCGTATAAATTAAATTACGCGATCTAACGCAAGCACTCGCAAATAAAAAAACAAGCACGATGGTAATGAAGCGAAGCAATAAAGTTAAGCGATGCTCGATAACAAACTACACCCAGAACAAGCTTTTTTACAGGCAACTATCCAGCAGATGATAAATGAAATATAAGCCTCTCTACACCGGTGCCTTGCTTTCTATAGTGCTTCTTAGTTGATTACATGAGAGGAAGTCTTGCACGCCTGTTCCCTTGTTCAAATGTAATCTCAAGCGGCATGAGCTGGCTAATTTTTTAACTTTTAAAGTTGAGCTTACCCCTGTCTCGCGTATCTCTAAACGTTTCATGCGGGCCACCTGTTCCTGCTGGTGAGAACAAAGCCCGCCTGACCTTTTTAAAAAGGAACATCTGGTAAGGTCCTATCTGCCTCTCTTCTTTTTCTGGGCACTTGGTTTTTTTTAATTAAGGAGAATAATGGCATGCAACAGATCCTATATCCAGGACAAGAGTGTAAAGACAGCAGCCTGACATTGAACTATGCAACATGCATGGACGTCGTATGTTGATACAGAAGATATTTTAAAAATTACCCCCTAGATACCTTATAAAGACATAATTTGAGACGAATGCTCACTTCGAGAGCTCATGCCCAAGGTAAACGTTGCTCATAAGAAAAGGTTACGGGTCTGTGTTTATATTTCTTCGCTTACTGCTTTGTTTCTTCATTGACTGATTTACCATATGTATTCACCAAAGTAAATAAATTGCTGGAGAAAGAAGCTTTGTTAGTTGCAAATCACGTGTTTTGACTTAAGTTCGAAAGTATATGATAGGTCACCATGTATTTCTTTATATATATTATAGATGTCATTGTTAATTTTAAAATTTCACCGCTTCGAACCGGTTCTATTTTCTGCCTAAGGTGTCATAGCCTTTCTCAACTTCCTATTTCTGGCAGTGTCTTATCAGTACCGTGAGCCGATCCCTTCTTTTATATAGTGTTTTTTTTTGCTTGTTTCTTTCAGACGTCGGGAAAATGTGAATTTCCTTCTTTGATATCCAGAGGCTGCAGGGCCTATTTTTTGTGCACGTCACGTGATTCAGCCTTCTTCGCCTGACACCAATCACAAAGAAAAACTACAAAGAAGAAGAATGATGGATGGCCCTACGACCTTTCTTTGTCATGATGGGAGGTTTAGAGATTTTCGATACAAAAAAAGGCATCGATATGAATGGGGCAAAGTTTTCTAATACGCATGTGCAACGTCAAAGGTCACATCGCGTCGTCACCATATTTAGGCTTAGAGGTGAAGGGGGGGGGGGGGGAGCGCTGTCGATTTAGACTATTATGAAATAGCAGAAAAAATGAGCGCATCAAAATATGGTAAGAAAATTAGCTTCAGGTAAAGAAGAGCTGCCAAAGTTTTAGGAAAGATTAACAATTGTGCACGGCCTCGTCACATCCATAAACAGAAACGAAAGTATGTTCCATTATCTGACTTTGCTTTACTGCATGGTACCCGGCAATTATATATCTGCCAAGTCAAGAGTGATACCTACTGCTCTCGATTTACCCAGCTATGGTCAAGACAATGGCTGAGTAAATGGAACCTGGTGAAAAGAAACTTTATAAAAACCAGACTATACTGACCCTCAAGTGATGTGCATGACAGAAGAATGACCCTCTTGTATTTTTATCGCCCTTCAGCTTCTAAAACAAATCTACTCAAGCACTAGTTCAAACCTTTATTACAGCGTTAAAGCTGTTCGTCATTGATAGAAAAAGTGAGAAGGAAGTTATGAAGCGAGAAAAATAAAAGAAATAGGGGACACCATAGCTTCACCTTTAGGAGTTGAACGCGATAGTGATATTCTGTTCCTAGTGCGTACTTCAAACACGTTGTAAATGAAACCTTTTCAAATTGGCTTTAAGGGAACAGGCGTAGTAACGTGTGCGCCTTTTGTAGTAGGTGAACAGCTTTAAATCACGAAGCCATTATAATAATCAGAAGTTCTGACGCCCGCTTGAAATTGGCGCTTGTACCACGCATTATTACTGCAATATTTTATGTTGCATTGTGAAACTTGTATACAGGACGCGTGTTCTCTGTGAAGCGTGAAAGCTATTTCCAAAACATTTCCAAGCAGGGGAAAATCTTTTCACCGTATTCACAAACACGCACGTGGCCGTGTGGTAGAACATCCGCTTGCCACAAAAATGACCCGGGTCTGATTCCCACTCACAACCAAACGGGCCTGGTTTGGTCCCTACTCTGACCCAAGTTTTTTATCGACTATTATAATTACATCGTTCTCTATTCTTTAACACGGTTAGATGATAATTTTTTGCTTAAAACCAACAACACCGACGCCGGAATTTCTGTGAAATGAGCTCTAACGCAACCACGTTAATATATCATAAAGCGGTACCCAAGGGCACTTGAGTGAGCGTACGTTAAACCCCACCCATCGATCAATCAATCAGTCAATCAAATAATCAACTTGACTGAACGTGGCAAATCCCTCGACTAACTACCCCAATCAAGAAACCGAAACCCCTAAGAGGTCTTAAGTCACTACGCCTTGCAAAACCTGCAAACCTCGCACTACAGCGCAACCTCTTATGGCCGGCACGAGTCGTGAGCTTGTGCAATGGGAGTGTGTACGGCGCCATTGCTGACGCCGAAGCGTGACATCGTGCAACTAAGAAATGATCCGCATTAATAAAAAAGAAGTGGAATGCAGAATTGGACCTTGCCGAGGCACAGCGGCGGCTATAGGAGCAAGAGCAGTCCTGCTGCGACAGGAACAGTTGCGCCTGGCAGACACACGAATCCACCGCGCATGGGCTGTCATTCTGCTCACTGACTGCGCACGCGTTACGTCAGTGCAGTACCGTGCAGCTAGAGGAACTTCTTCTTGCTAGCCGCGTAGCTTTAACGCAAGATAAGACGAAGGTTGTGGGTTTAAATCTCACCGACGAAAACGGAGCTTTTTCGCCCACTTTAGTTCGTTTCAATTTCAATCACAATTACTATGCTACCGTACAAAAAACAACGATCATTGTCTCCTATGCTTCCCTCGGCTTAATTGTGGATAGAATTTGCGTGATTGGGTCTGACAAAGAAACAAGCTCCTCGAAAAAAAAACTTCATTCTTTCGTTTATCGCAAAACGAAAGAATATGAGTCTGTCCTTGAGTTAACGGTTGATATGTGGGGTTTAACGTCCCAAAACCTCATATAAGAATATGAGAGACGCCGCAGAGGAGAGCTCCGAAAATTTCGATCACCTGGGGTTTTTTACCGAGCACACAAATCTGAGCACACGAGCTTGTAGCATTTTCGCCTCTATTGAAAATGGAGCCACTGCTGCCGAGATTCGATCCCACAACCCGCGGGTCAGCAGCCAAGTACCTTAGCCACTAGATAAATTTATTCGTTCACATTACACATTTTGTTCATAACATGGAGTAATTATTGAAAAAACAATTTCAACAGCCAAACGCGGTTTGAGCAAATGATAAAAAGAGAATAAATACATTTAGACAAAGTATTTAAGATTTCATATAACATAATTTTAATTGTTGAAATAGCACGGCCGTATGTGCAACCACAAAATTAAAAACATACTTTCGTAGGACACTGTATCGCGCTTATTATTGAAAACTTGTTTCTAATTCAACAAAGAGAACGTAAAAGCAGTGCTTGGTCGATAATGAAACATGTACTCTAGTCACTGAATATAAGAGCTGCGTCCATCTTGGAGGACAGTTTGAAGTAACTTTCAGGGAGGTTTAGTCATATGGTATTAACAAAACTTGTCCAATATTCATTAACAAGCATGTTAGGCAAACTCAACACTTTGCGCTTAATTTTATATACAATACTCTGCATCCTATTTTCTAAAGATTATGGTTACAAGATTTATTTTGAATACGGCCATCGCTCATTCCCGTATGTCGATAATTTGCAAGCCTCAACCACCACATCAGTATAGATGTTTAACTTTCATTGTGAAAAACTTTCATGATTACAAAGATACTAAGCAAAAGCAAATATATCATTCAGTTTTGGTGTTTAAAATAGAAGCCAAATCGTGGGATAATTTAAGGTCTAATATTACTCAGGCAGCACCTAAAAACCGGGCCGTTTCGTAGCATGTTGAAGTGTATAAATTTAAGGCTGTTGCAAACACCGAGATATCCTTTTTTTGCGGTTTAGTGCAGGCCCAACAACCTGAACTCACGTGTCTGTGGGAAAGCTTGTTTTGCTCTCCCACTCTTCTAACTCAGCCTACATTGCATGTAACTGCAAGGATGTGTTTGTCTACAAGCTTTTCCTATGCGGCCTGCACCGACTGCACTTTTGTGGCGGGTAAAGGATTGAGGCAGAAGGTAGCGTCTTATTCTTAGAGAATTTAGTGGCTCCCTCTTCATTTACGGATTTGCTATGCGTGGACGGTGTCGATCTTCGGAAAGATGTACGAGTATTTTCAGGATACCGGCGCTTTTCCATTCGTCTCGCATCAATGGTGTCGCGTTTCCATGCACGCTTCTTCTTTCTTTTGAAATTGCGCAAGAAACGCCAATAATATTTTTCTGTCTTCGTCTGATCCACTTGTTCACGTTTACAACTTGTTATTTGCGAGATACTGTTGGCCCATTGCGCGACCACTGCCATATATTTTTTTTAGGTTTAAGACAACACACACAGTCATGCTGCAGGCCCCCTTGCCCGGAGCGTTCTCCTGTAGGTGGACTCTAAAGTTTGTTACACGTCCTTTGTGGGTGGATATGGAGGTTTAAGACGAGCGCACACTAACGGCTGTCTTATGTCTCAAGCATAGTTTTTTTCATTGGAACAGAATGCCCTCACACAAGTCACAAGCTAGTTATCCCTTTACATGACAAACGCCAACCAACTTCACTTCACAGTCGGCTGGTACTGTGTGTCAACAAATTATTATTTGCATACTGGTCCAACTAGAACGAGGAAGTGACCTGTTGAAGAATATTATGCCAGGTAAAATCAATTATTAGAATGCATTTGTTAGTTTAACTACAAAAAAAGAAATGTTTAACTCAAAGACATACTGACAATCCGACAAGCTTCTTTTTCTTTTACTTTGTAAAATGAACAGAAATTTTCTTCAGCGCAATTTCGTTCGTCAATGAGATAAATAAAGACTAATTTAGACAACGCACAACTTGAGTAGTTTCGTTAAGGAGGATAAGTTATCTGTTCTCAAGTCTAGATAAATGCAATGAGATAATATGGCTGACCTAAGGTAGAGAAACATACTAGCCAACCAAGAGCGGACGAACGCTTTGCCCCAATTATCATCATTCATTCCGTGGATATGCTGTGAGTTTCTTATTATAACCGTGCCATCAATCCTTTTTAATTCTCAACTATACAATAACCACTAACATCATCTAGTAATTCAGATGTGTCAGAGACACACGCTTCTCCTCACCCCTTTTCCCAGCACGGGGTAGCCAGCCGGTCTAAGAACTGGCTAACCCCCCTGTCTTTCCGCTTAAACTTTCTTCCTCCTCCTCATCTAGTAATATTCTTTTCAAGGACATATACACACAACACCATCTAATGAGCGATTCATAAGCCAGAGGTGGCTACATACATACTATATACTGCATACAAACGGAGGAGATAACAACCCGTACCCTCAGGAGCTTGTCTGTAGAATCGTTGTCTCCTGCTTTAAATTTTTGAAAGTTGGCAGCTGCCAGCTACACTTGTGTTATGCGTTAAGCACGCTCTAAAGGCTTCATTTGAGTTAATGTTTATTGCACGGATAAGATCTTGCGAAAACTGACGATTTATTGTAAAAGCATAAACTGAAGATGTCAGAATTCTTTTCATTTTCATGCCATAGCGATAGCAACTATATAGATATACTTGGTGAACTTTAACATGAAAACATTAGAAAACTTCTTTAGCAGAAATTCTTGTGTCGGCGTCCATGCATTTCATGATTGGAAGGTAAAAATCGAAATGCATGCAAAAAAATAACAATATCTGGTTTACCGGGCATCGAACCAAGGTGTTCAGCGTGGAAAACAGGCGTTCTACCACAGAGCCATGCGAGTGCTTAAGAACGTTTCGAAAAGAACCCTACATGAATGTGGCGCATTGCGAAGAGTCTCGTTAACGCAAATAAGGCTCCATGGCAAAAACGTAGAATTGCGCCATGCGTCATGACATGTGGGATACAGAACGAGTGAGATGCTTAAGGGCTCAACTATTACAAAGCGCTCACACATAGTTAATTATGATCAGCAGCAAAAGCATCAACAATGTGAGCCACAGCGTAAGTTCTCGTGTTGCCTTACAGATGAGTAATCAATAGGTACTTCGCTAAACAAAAGAGTAATTATGGCGGTGTCGGCACTTCACAACTGTACTTGCAGTAAGCATTTTCAAATATTGAAGCGACCACTGCTGCTCAAAAAATGTATTTTTTTCTTCTTTTCTCTCTTTCTCTTTTACTCTCACTTAATTTTATATATACATATATATATATATATATCTATATATATATATATATATATATATATATATATATATATATATATATATATATATATATATATATATATATATATATATATATTGCATGGTCGACCTGGCTAACGATTGAGAAGTTGGTGCTAAAAAAACACAATAAACACAATATATTAACGTATTTCCTCCTCCTGATTTTTCTTCGTCGCCGTTGGCACCGGCACCACCATGCAGTTCCGAACAAACTGCAAATAGATAACATTGCACCATATATATATATATATATATATATATATATATATATATATATATATATATATATATATATATATATATATATATATTGCATGGTCGACCTGGCTAACGATTGAGAAGTTGGTGCTAAAAAAACACAATAAACACAATATATTAACGTATTTCCTCCTCCTGATTTTTCTTCGTCGCCGTTGGCACCGGCACCACCATGCAGTTCCGAACAAACTGCAAATAGATAACATTGCACCACACATAGAATGTTCTATGTGCGAAGGCTGCCTCTTAAGTACCGGCGTGAAGAAGGGTGAGGCGCGTACTCCACACCCTTATTGGGGCGATAAAGCTGCCTGGTATCTTTGATCGAGACGGGTGGATATGTGTGTCTCGTCAGTGCTGGCCTCAAATTGAGGGCTTCTGGTAGCGAGATTTGAGGTGAAAAATACATGCATCTCCACGAAGTGAGCGATGGCAAGTGGGTGAGGCAAGATCCTAAGCTTCACAATGTCTGCGTTGAAGTTGCCGAATGGTATAACGAACGAACCACTCCACGGACAGTCGCACGCACGCACTGATGGATGGACAGATGTACGATTGCCTGGATGCGCACATGAAATAACGGAGGGACAATCATACCAGCGGACGAATGGACAGAAGCATGCAATGATGCATGAACAGATGTATGATTGCCTGGATGCGCACATGAAATAACGGAGGGACAATCATACCAGCGGACGAATGGACAGACGCATGCAATGATGGATGGACAGACGCATGGACGGGCGAATGGATGGTGCAGGTGACCGTGTATTGTACTGTCATATACTTGATAGATCTACACATAAGGTTCGTTCTTTACAAATACGTTTGAGTTTCTCATTGCGCAAGTGCTCAATTTCGGTTTCGGTAATGTGAAGCGTTGATGACATTGCCTCGATGAGTAACTCAGTGGTTGAGTCAGTACCCATGGTTACTCAACTAGACACGGAAAGCAGGAGAGTAGATCTGAAAATTAATATGCTCAAAACTAAAGTAATGTGCAACAGTCTTCGCAGAAAACAGCGCTTTGTGATAGCTGCAGATGCGCTGTAAGTTGTAATGAAATATTTCTGATGAAGACAGGTAGTAACCGAGGAGCCAAACCTTGATCGTGAAGTGACTAGAAGAATAAGGATGGGCTGGATCACATTTGGCAAGCATTCTCAAGAGACATAGAAAGAAAATAAGCAAAATGGCGAGGAGGTTAGCCAGGGCTAAGCTCCGGTAGGCTACCCTGCACTGGAAAAGGAGAGAGGGGGAAGCAAAGTTATAGAGGAGGAGAAAAAAGGTCACTGACTGGGCCGACGCGTAACAGTTTCACATCACAAACGATGAAACAGGCCGGTGTTTCTGAGAAAACGCAACAGTGCTTTCGTTGCCTTTCGGAATCGGAATGGGCAGTGCCATAGTCCCAACAGTTTCTCGACCGTGAAATCACTTCTGTTTAGTTGATTCAGAACAATGCGCGAGTGAAGCCTTTCGTTTGTGTATGCCGGGAAGTAACATAAGAGGCTTTCAATAGTCTCATCGACGTCACAGTTGGTGCACTCCGCGCTGTCGGCCATCCCAATCATAAATGAGTAGGCATTGGTGAAGGCTACGCCCAGGCGCGGACGCCACAACACTGTATCTTCCTCCCTGGAGAGACCAGAGAGTAACTGCAGTAATGAAGACGGGTCGAAAGAATGCAGTCGATGACGTGCTGACTATGATGACTGCCACATCTGGAGTGTCATGTTATGCACCAGCTTGCTTAAGTATCTAGCCGCGTCAATCCTAGATAAAGGTATGGAAACAGGGTTTGTTTGTACGGTTGCATTTCTGGCTGATTCATCGGCGAGAACGTTGCCGGAGATACCGCAATGACTTGGTATCCACTGGAACACAATGTTGTGTCCTTGTTCGGTCGCACAGTGCAGCATTTCTCTGATCTCCCACACCAGTTGTTCGTACGACCCGCGACGAAGTACCGACGAAAGACATTGTAGAGCCGCCTTGGTGTCGCAGAATACTGCCCATCGATAACCGGTTGTTGCTTGATATAATCGATGGCACCTCACAGGGCAACGATTTCCGAACCCGTCGATGTGCTCACGTGACAAAGTTTTTTAAGTAATGTTTATGTGTCGCGATGGGATGACATTGGCACCAGTGGAGCTACTGTGGGTAGTAGAGCCATCCGTGTATACGTGGGTTCTGTTAGCGTAGAAGGTGTGCAAACAGTCCAGAGTTGCTTGCTTCAAGGCCAAGGTAGAAAGGTCTTTTCTATTTCTTACTCCTGGGATGGAAAGGTGCACGCAAGGTTGTAGTAGGCTTCACAACGCGGACGGTGAACGTGCCAAGAGTATGAAACCGAATGGTAGCAAAGCACGGTGGGAACTGACGACCTCAGAGAACGACGCCTGCGGTCGTTGTTCGGGCAGAAATGTCAAATTGCTCAATACCAACCGTGAAATGTGCGGAATATGTGCTCTCAGCACGTCTGTTGTGACGTAAGTCATAACCGGATGATTCCGAGCCAATATAACTGTTCCAGGGGTTTAGGTCTCTCGTGGTAGGCCGAGACAAACATGTAGAGCCTGTGCTTGCACGCTTTTAAGTGCTCGAGTGTTCGACTTGCATGTTTTAGTAAGAAGAGGGGAACTGTAGCGCAGTCCACCAATAAAAAGTGCTTGGTGTAGCTGTAGCACAGAGATCAATGACAGACCCCCATCTTTTTCCAGCGATGACATTCAGGACGTGGGCTATAGAGACCAGTTTTGCTTTCAAGCTAGTCACGTGAGGGCACCAGGAGAGGTCGCAGTCAACAATGACATTTAGAAAACGATGGCTACGCTTGTAAGAAATGGGCTGGCCATTAATGCTTATCGGGTACCTTGTCATCGCCTTGCGCGTGAAGGCCACCAGTGCACATTTTGCTGTTGAGATTATTAGACCTTGCGTGCGAAGATAGTGAGATGCTTGCGACACTGCCCTCTGTATGCTTGCTCGAACTTGTGGGCGTGTCAATGCTGATGCCCAGACACGGATGTCATCAGCGTGTATTCGAACACAGAGTGTTTTCGCGAGAGCTTCCGCCAGTCCAAGAAAGGCAAGGTTGAAAAGAACTGGGATCAAAACACTACCTTGTGAGACGCCACGGCACGTGTAGTGGTCTGAGGTGGGGTCATCTTCAGTATATACAAAAAAGAATCTTCGTATCAAGTAGCTTCGGATCCATCAAAACATTCGCCCTCCCAGTTCAATTAGCAGTAGTGCGTTTAGTATAGTTTGATGGGAAACGTTGTCATATGCACCTTTCACATCAAGAAAGAGCGCAAGGGCTAATCGTTTCCTGAATATTTGCTGTTCTACTGATGACACCAAATCAAAATCCCACCATGGAATCAGGGTAGATGTTATGTTATTCAAGAAACCATTTCAGGCGCATGAGAATCATGAACTCCACGAGTTTCCCAATGCAGCTTCCCAATGCGAGTTTCCCAATACAGGCCGGTATGATGTCATCACCAGAGGAGATTTTTCTGCTTTTAGAAGTGGCACAAGACGGCTGTGTTTTCATTCTTGAGGTACGATGCCATCTTCCCATGACCAATTAAATAAATTTCGCAGTTGTCGTCTAGCTGCTTGGCCTAAGTGACGCATAGTCGTATACGTTATCCCATCAGGTCCTGGTAAAGAAGAACGCCTACAGCGGTGTCAGTAGAGCTTCTAGCTTTTCCATAAAAAATGGAGCATTCATACTTATACCTCGTGGACCTTGGATATTGAATAAAAGCATACAGGAGAACAGGACTGTTCCACCGGTGATGTTCGCGCGAAAATCCACTGCAACGTCAATTTCACGGTGGTTAATTAATTATTTAGAAGAAGTGCAAGAGGCTTGAAGGGACGACGTTGCATGGCACCTCAGCGAAGACCCTGTAGAGTTCTCCATACATGAGACGATGGTTTGCGTGGGTGTAATGACTCGCAAAAGCTTTTACATCTTTGATTCTGTAGCTTGTCTATTCGGCGCTGTACTTTGTTTCTGCATACGCCTTGATGCTCTGAAAATAGACTTGGTACGCCAGTATCTTCTCTCAGCACTTCTACGTAACGCCCGTAGCCTTTCGATGTCAAGCTCCGTGCGCTTCTGTGAGTGTGTGAAGTGCCGCGTACAACTATTTACTGCACCTGCAATTACTTCTTTTATGTCACACGAGGAATCATTTCTGCACGTGTCCTCCACTTGACCTTCATATACCGATTGACCGGCGAGTACGAAGTCTCTTAGCCATCAATGCTGACATAAGTCGGAATGTGATCGCTACCATGGCTTTCGATGTATGTAAACCACCGCTTTTTTGAACTTATGCAACACGACACCAGTGTCAGGTTGAGGCAGCTGCTGTACGTCGTTCCTCGCATGTTTGTCTGGCTACCATCACGCAGAAGGCGCAGGTTGTGGTTTGACGCAAATGATATCAGTGAACGCCCCTTCGAGTTTATCCTCAAGCTTCCCCATATCGGATGATGTGCGTTGAAATCACCTGTTATAATGCAAAGGCTTGGAATAGCTGCCGTAATGTCCGTTAGTCTCTTACAATTAAATAGACTTGCAGGATATATATATATATATATATATATATATATATATATATATACAATCGCTTTTTTTCAGAGTAATGCACACGTACTGGTTCTCGTCATCAGATGGTATAGCATGGGCGAAACAAGTAAGGTCCTTGCGAATGTAAACAGTAACTTTGCTGCTCCTTCCATTCGAGCCTGAAACGAAAGACTCGTATTCTGATATTCTTATAGTCTATGAGTTCGGCTCCCAGATTACCATTATCGGGAAGCAGTTTTTAAACACGAACTGCCAGAAATGCGATATCCAGGACCTGGGGCCTCTCACGTTTCATTGAAATATGAAGGTTTTTCTGGTATCCTCTACAAACGATAGCTGTGGCTGCTGACAACCCATGGTTCTGTTGTTAATCTTGTTAGGCAATTGACTTCTGAAGGCTTGCTAGAACCAGGCTGACGGTATCCAACAGCTGCAACGCGCTTCGTGCTACTGGTGTTTGCACCCTCTCCACGAACACACAAATGGTACTCAAGAGGGAGCTGACCATGGTGACTGTTTGTTTATCCTCCTCTGTTTGTTTATAGAGCTCGGACGAGGATTGCTTCACTGCTTAAATCTGATGATGCTCTCTAGTGGCGTGTAGTCGAGGAAGTTTTGGCCAGGCGTCAGCTGTGTCGCTGTTGGCGGCTTTGTTATCATTCGACCCGACTGCGCTTGTTCTTTGAGACAGAAGTGGAGGCGACTTTGAGCGCGGTTCACGAGACAACGTTTTTTTGGAGGTCTTGGAGCGCCGTCGATGACGCGACCGTCATTGTCTAGTAGATGCGGCCGGCCGCCTCCCGGTGAAACGAGTGATCTCGAACCATTTTCTTCAACAGTGCCAGTTCCCTTCGAATAATCGGACAGTCCTTCGAAGATGCATCATGAGGCCCATCACAATTCGAACATTTCCGAATATTGGACTCGCATGTGTTAGTGCTGTGGGATCCAGTGCATCGAGCACAAATGGTGGTGTTCTTGCACAAGCTGCCCACATTACCCAGGTTCGTACATTTCTTGCACTGAAGTGGCCTCGCTATGAAGGGACGAACAGCGTGCCGAAAGTGTCCCACCTTCGCGTTTGAAGGGAGGGTTTCACCCTTGAATATGATCTTCACGCAACGTGACGTGCCGAGACGAAAAACACTTGTGATGATGGTGTCTTCTGTAACGGACTTGATCAGGATTGGCAAGTCTGCGATTACAATCGTCTCTTCAACATCATATATTACTCCAGTGGTGACTTCTTTGCCGAGCGGTATGTGAGAGGAGATTGCCATGCCAATGTACTCCGTGACCTTGCGCAATATATTCAGCGCAGCCACGTCGTTGAAGTCAATGGCTAGAACACTCTTGCGCGTGTTTACTCTCACATCTTTGATTTCGTTTAGCACCAGTGCCTCCAGATGTACAGACATGGCTTGCCTGTTGAGGCGCCTCATATTGTCAGTGGCAAGAACTGCATGGACAGGACGGTGAGTGCCTCGATACTACGTGAAGGTCTAATGATGGATGCACTCGACTCGGATGGCGTGCTCACGAGCTCGAAGCTGTCGTCACAAGACTCTTCACTGCTGACATAATAATTCATGGTATCGTCACTGTCAATGTCGCTCTCGGCGCCGTTGTGCTTCGTAGAGGCTGCTTCCGCGGGATTCGTGGGGTTTGGTGGACGCGTGTGGGACCCCATCTTCGTCGCACGCCGGTACGAACCCGCACTTAGCTGGTGAAAAACAAAACAATGTTATCCACAAAAAATAGAAAAAAACTGAAGGACTCGCCATTCTGTCAGAGAGAGACTTCGTCCCAAGCATTCTCGAATCATGAATGGTACCCTACCACTAAGCCTGAAGAGGAAGGTATATAACAGATGCTTCTTGCTGGTACTTACCAACGGAGCAGGAACCCGGAGGCTTAGAAAAAAGGCTCAGCTTATATTTAGGACCATTCAGTATTAAAAGTAACTGACTAAATTCCGAAAGAAGGCAAACGCACGAAGGGGAGAGAGAAAATTAGGTGGGCCGATGAGATGAGATGAGTTCGCAAATATAACGTGGCAGCAGAAGGCACAAGTCTGGGTAGATTGACAGATCATGGGAGGGGCCCTTCCCCTGCAGTGGGAGTAGTCAGGCTGATAATGATGATAATGAATATGAAACGTGACGCATACGGGCGACACCAAGAGTTGGCCCTGAAAGGCGCGAAGACGACGATGGGAGAAACAGAGACACCGAGACAGGGTGCCTACAGGGTGCCTATTTTGACTAGCTGGGCTGTAGCTTAATGCGCTGCTGTCTCATATAAAAAAAATTATAACACGATGTCTCTACGGCACCGTATTGGCACAGAGCTTCATTCCAAGACGATATGGGTCAAACGAGACTTTGACTTTCCTATTTTTAAGACGTTCTAAGCATCCCAGGTATATTTCTTAGTTTTTTTTTGTGGGCACTTTTGTACGCACTTTCTCGCACCTCTTTTCATACCACGTGCGTCGCATAGTCTCGGTGAAAGGCATTAGGGATGCAGGACTGATTTGTCACGTTTTATCGAAAAGCGCAAAAACGTCTCTTTTTCTGCATTCCCTAAACATAGCCCTAACACAAACTTACCACGTTCGCGTAGTCTCAGTCCTATACCATCTCTTCCTTACCACATCTCAATTTTTTCCCCGACTTTGTTTTTTGTCCAATCTCTTTTCCGTTTTACTCCCCCCCCCCTTGCCTTATTCTCATATTGTCTGCTATGCCGAACACAAAGTTGATCTTTCGGTTAAACTCTCTGTCTTTCCCCCTTTTTCTACTCTCTTTCTCTCTCTGTTAGATATGTGGAGTACTTCCGCAAGTAAAGTTCCTTCTAGGTCATATTTTGATCTAGCCCGCCTCAGTATCAAGAGCAGTAGAGATCGAGCCGTGTTGATATTTTTACTCGGCTCAGTCTCGATACGGCTGGACAAAGCATCCCATTGAGTGTTGCCGATGAGAAAGGCGCGTGGAAAAACAAAAGGAGGCCGAGAAAATGAGAATAGTTCTCCCCTATCATTGCCAGATGAATGGCCTCTCGCTTTTATACGATAAGCTCCGCTTGCTTACTCTATTTCTTGAGCACTGTCAGGGTCATTCTTGAAATAAGTCAGCGAAAAAAAGAAGAGAGACGAACAAATCAGCCAGCTCGAGCTACTGCAGAAGACATGCAGCAGCAATCAAGAAACGAATGTTCATCAAGCAACCAATGTAGAAGTAATAGGAAAAAGAAGCAAAAAAAAACTGCCAGACGCGAAGAGAAATTCTATACTGATCCCTTCAATAAAAATGGGGAAAAGAATTATAAACAAAAAGAACGTAATGCCAAACGGCCAGAAACGTGCTTCGAAAGATATAGACAGAGCTTCAGGGCACATGCCAACGGATTCCATTGTACCGTATTTTTCAGGTGCAAGTGTATAAAATAGCTGAGCTGGAGAACACGCGTGTCCGCCTCTGGGCTTTTGGGGCTACAAGGCCTAACTGTGAGCAGATGGGGCACTTCGTATTCTGTGCGATTGGGTTCCTGCTTGAACCAGGGATACTAGCTTGCAATGTAGTGTTTTCAAGCGCTTTATTTCATAGAAACCCATTATATGCTCTCCAGTAGGTCATCCTTCGTTGAATTCAAATGATGGTGCGAAAGAATGAGCGCCGATATAAGGAGTGAAAAGTAAGAGTGTTAATAAAAACTTTTATGGGTAGGGAAAAAAACAATAATCATAGGAATCGATATAACACGAAAATAAAAAGTCCCTTCTCAGAAAGAGCGTGTATTGCGAAGTGAATAGGAGAGTTTGTACAATGTGTATTGGTATTTGGCAGCTATAGCTTTGTTAGGCCTGCATCAACACCCGCTGAAGCCCAGTGGTGAATCTCCACCGCGACGACTAACATCAATGATCATGATTCAACCGTTGTGGTAGCTTGAAATTGTTAACCTATACTTGGACACATCGTATCGAAAATCCCACGCAAACATGACACCAGAAAGCACATAATAAACACTGGCACTTGATGTGCACTTCCTCATAGCACGTGTATTAAGAACACAAACCGAAAAGATGTGCGCCCTCGAGTGACAGGGTAGCCTATGCATGTGCTCACGCATACACTACCACACTGCGCATCAGCGCCTCGGGAGGCGGATGTTCGTATCTTGAGCAGCGGACGCGCGCAGGTGTTCCATGTCTTGCTGGCCTCTATCTCGCTCCTACGAAGGCATGAGATTCACCAGTCGACATCGTTACCTTTTTGCAGTGGTTACGATGGCAGTTCTATTATGGACGCCGAAACGCGGTTGGTGCATGTGGAAGCTGCACGCTCCGACAGCGAGCCGTCGCTCGCCGACATGAACAGATAAGCAGAGAACATAGGTGCGTCTAGGGTGACTTAGCTAATGCTATCTAGGCCGGTTTTTTTTTCTTTTTTTTTTATTAACCATTACCCCCGAGATCGCAAGCTGACACGCAGTTTCAGACTGCATGCCTTATCTGTGCCGTCGATGAATCAATCTCTGTCCATGCAAGTTGGTGTCACACCGCATTATTTCTCGACACGGCTCTCAGACGGCGGCACTGTCCCAATCACCAACAGAAAGCACTGTGCGAGAAAGAAGGTGGGAGGCAGATACGGCGCGTTTGTAACGTAGTTTTGCATTTATGACGAACTCCCCCTATACTGCAGGACTTTAGCCTTTGAGTTTCTTGCTAAGCAGTGCTTGTATGCTCATTGTCGCTATATAACTGCAACAGTACTACACTGTGCGATACCGTGTACTATTTTACAACACATTCTAATAAATAGCATGTTTAAAATAACATCGCGGTAGCTCAATCACCACAGCACTGGGCGTTTATCATCACAAGCCAAGGCGTCAAAGGATCGAACTCCGGCGGGAAAAGTCTTCCTTTAGGTATTTTTTTTCATATATTGGTATCATCTTGTTCGTCAACGTCATATTCGTGCCAAAAATTCCTCTAAAAAGTCTTGGTGGACCCCAAACACAAAAAACTTTCGTGTTGTAAAAAAAACGTGATTCATTTTGACGCCATACTAACACAAGCTACCTGGCCGCCTAATTAATGGGAATATTTACACATGCAACCAGTACACAGATTTTGTTGATTGAAATCAACAGTGATGGCTTTTTTTTATCGAAATAGTCCCACCCCCCCCCCCAAAAAAAAAGCAAGCAGTACGACAATACTGTCATGAAAAAATTTTAAACCAAAAGTAAACCTTCAAGAAAATTAGCGCCGCTTCCGATAAGTTGCGTAAGCATGCGTCACAGGAGCGCTGCCTTCCACCCCCTTATCCCCCACCCCACCCCACAGCACACTCCAGCTGCAGTTGTAAAGCATCAGTACAGAATGCTTGGCAAGTGGTCGAGCACGTGCTGGTCAATGATTATAGCATTCTATCTACTACACATGGGTAATCTCGGGCATAGCAGCTAACCAAGCGAAGATGACGTCGTAATGACATCTCAAATATCGGCGATGAATGGCGTCATAATGACGGCATCAGGTATTGTCACTACCACGTCATCACTCGAGCTGCCGCTGACGCAGCCTACAATCAGATTTCGCGCTTGATGACGCATCGAGCTCTTCCACCTTAGAAAAAAATAAGGCTGTTCTGCTCATGCGCAGAATAGCAAAAGTTAACGTTTAAGCGGGTGAAGAACTCGTGAAATTGAGGACCTAGGCCAGGCAGCTGTGGCAACACGACTCGGAGCCAGCACTGGCTCTGCTTGTAAAAATATTGCATACCATGCGGGCAAACATCATTGGTCATCCCCTCGTTGTTTTAATTACGATCATTAATCTTTAACGCCCCAATAGTTCATGATAGTTTATTCAATGTGAGTGCCGTATGCCTGCTTCTTCTCCAGTTCTGTCGCCTGTGAAATTGTCATGTCTCGACAAGATGCCCGACTTTCGAAGTACACTCTTTACCGGCGTCGTTCTGTCTCCATTTGGGGAGCTCATTCGTTAACAAGGCCGTGCACAAAGGGGACTTCTTCCACTGTCGAATCGCCCACGGCGCATTGCTTAGCTCAGTGAGCGCGCACTTCGCAAACTTTGCGAGCATTTCATTTCCTGCTGCAAATGCCAGAACCAACGGAGGCGGAACGACCAATCCTTTGAAATACGCCGCGCAAGAAGTTCGCCGCATTAAGCCTGTTAATCGAAAGTTCATCGATGCGCAACACAGCCTTCAATGTTTCATTAAACAAATATAGGCGATCTCCGGACCGTGTATGGGCTTTGTCGTCGCCATCGTCCTCTTGCATAATAGTTGAAAAGTAGTCACCAATCCCATAAAAAATGCAGAAATAGCTACTTGTAAAAACCCCTCTAGCCGGAACTATTCAGAAAGCATAGATACAACCAGAACCGTAATGTGTGCACCCTACAGAGCACATCAACCAAATGTTCACATACACTCTGAAAAAAAAAGAGCGAATAAAAAGGGTGTCATTTTGTCCCACAACAATAATCGTCATCTATATTGCGTTGCATCCTTGCGCTATCGCCCCGCGCCCGGTACATTCCGGTCACGATTGAGATGCCCATTATCAGGGTTGTATTGCATTCTCAATAGGAAAGTGGCCACCGCCGAGTTTTTAAGAAAGGAAGCGCACGTAAGCCTGATGGCGATTATTGTTGTGGGACAAAAAGACACCCTTTTTACTCGATATTTTTGTAGAGTGTAGCATAAAAGAAACACTTCCAGGCTTGCACAGAGCAGCTCCGCTCATAGCTGCCTCGTTGTGGGTCGCTTCGAAACAATCTTTAATCTATATCATCAATTACTATTTATGCAACTCCTGGTGAAGTACCGGCCTGTAACCAATAAAAATACTAGCACAGAAAAATTCAGAACACACGCTAAAAACAAAACGCTGAAATAGCGAGGACACGGTGTAAGGGTCGCGAAAGCAACCAGTATATCGTTGGCTGCTTATTTGTTGGAACAAAAGAACCAAAACATGACTCATGTCGCTTATACGCACACCCTTCGTCAGTTTTTATCTGGGCTAGTATAAACTTAAGTTGAAATGTGTTGAAGAAACAAAGCACAGAAGGAAGCAAAAACCAACACAGTGATTCACTGCGCTGAGTCTGAAAGGACACTTGAGTCACCATGCGAGCGTGTAAACTTTCTTGGACAGGAACACAACAGGGAATTAAATTTATGGTCCCATCAAAATACTTCACGGAAGCGTGGCGCACTGTTTTACGTGTGGTAGTGCCTGATTTGCGGCAAGCGGCAAGCCTTTGTGCACGCGCACTGGTGCAGTGCATGCGGAAAGCACGCATCGTAAACGTCGACGCAGTAAACGTTGACGTCGCAAAGAGAATGCAGTAGGGAGAGGAGCTTTACGAGGACTTTGGAGCGCCGAAGGCTGTTGACAAAAACGCTTCACTCTAGTCGCCATCACCGCTTCTTTGCCACGTTTCTTGAGGGTTGAACAATGTGAGATTTTCTTTCCAAAACACGAAATACCCGGTGGAATTCCAACAAGTGCGTTATAAACCAATCAGAACATGTGCTGCTTTTGTTCGCGTTGCATTTCGAGGTCCAGTCTTCAACGTAGTCACTGGGCCAGAAATTGAAGCCGCCACTGAATGGTTAGTTGCGATTCCTGGATTGTGGAACAGTGTATACGTAGATGCTTTAACATCTACTAGGACGGATGCTTAAACTTGCCGCTACGGTAATATGTATGGTGAATTCGTTCGCCTAAGAACATTGGCTCACATCCATTGTGGGATATTTCACCAATCATTGTTTCGTTTTACAAGTACACACAAAGTTTAAAAACAAAGTGATTTGAGGAAAAGAGAAGCTACGAATATATCTTATGCTCTTTATTTTTAGTTTGCTTGTGAGTTGTTTGTGCGATTTAAAAATATTTTATTTACAGTGGCATGACAATACACATGAATTGTGATTATAGTTCCTCTCTGTACTTTCCTTTGTGAATGATTACGCACCAGCATCACTGATATTCAGTATTGCCGAGCCTTGTTTACCTCACACTCAAGAAACATGGCTCAACTCCATGACCAGGATTTCAGTACATATGCACTTAGCGCCCTTTCTCGTCGGCAGCAGTGGCGGCCCGCCGTAAATCAATGGAAAATAGGCGGAAAACATCATATCTGACGAAACGAGATAGCTATTACAAACGACTCCTGGTTCTATACAACAGAGACATAATTAAATAGTCTGTTGAGTACCAGTGCTACACTAGAAACCACGTGGCTTCTCAAAGTGTCTAATTTTTTCGCAAAGGGACCCGTGTATTTCCAATGGGCGGTGTTCAAGTGTTCTGGGAAGCCAAACGTTTTGCAGTGCGACTCTGAATGTTTACCAAAATGTTCAAGTATGTTTTTGCTCTATATATCCCGGAGTCGTTTTCGATAACTAGCTTATTTAAAAAGATGTGAACATTTTTAACCTATTTACCAATTTTGTTATGACAAGACGCCGTTGCTTCCACCGAGATGCGGTGCCACACATAAATGTCCCCAAATCCTGGGGATCGGGATTACTCGAGCTGAAGATGGCAATATTCTCCTCGGCTCACTCTGGCTCACCAAACTTCTGCTCAGACGAGCTTACTCTCACTCAAGCTCGCCAAGATTCTGCTCGACCAGACTTCCTGCAACTCAATAACATCAAGTTTCTCCAAAGCTGAACTTGTTTTCTTCAAATGCACACCCTCCGGCGCTCCTGATTTCGTGTGCCATGTTAATATTTTTGTTTCTAATACTAGTAATTACTAAGTACCATTTTCAAAATTTTTTAAGTTTTGTTTACCCGTGTGATAAACAAAACTTTCAATGCACTCGCCTGCCGCTTCGTGTCCGCAGACACGTCGGCAGATTTCAAATGGGATGAATTTATACCTTAGATCTGAGTCAGCGAGTCTTTTTCGTTGTTTTCGTCTCAGAAAAGGTGACTGTGATCACTCATCACTCGCGCCTTTCGCTCTGAGCAGGAATGTCTTGTTGCTAACGCGATGGGCTCGAGGGTGGTGCTCTTCATCGTTTTCAGTGCAACATTTGATCGTACCGGGCCAGCTCTTCTTTTATCCAGGCACTTCTACTCATGAACGAGCACCCCCCTCCCCCCCCAAAAAAAAAGATGGGTTGCAGAAAAAGTAAACAATGATGAATGACTGTCCAGACTTTTTTGATAGTCTAACACAAGTTTTAGTTCCGTAAGGAAAAACTGGGAAAGCATAAATTATTTGAGGCAAAAACAAAATAATCTTTTGTGAGCTATTCATGACAACCTTCAAAATGCTATGATCCAGTATATAATGTATAGGTAACATCACAGACTCGTTCCTAAACTGAGGAATTCCAAAGAAAAAAGGCATAAAGAAATAGATTTAGAACGTAAGCTTCCTTGAACACACTTCAATGCTGGGCCACTTGAAATAAAAACAAAGAAACACACCAAAAAACCCAAAGTGCAAACGCGTTTAAAAGAAAACCGGATTTTTTTCTTTTACTTTTATGATTGCATTATTAATTCTGCGTTGATTAAATTTAAAAAGAAGGCGTTTATATTACTGCTGTTAATTTTTTACTCGAATATCCCTCGATTCGCTGAAAACGACTGTCATTTCAAACGCTAGCTCAAGAGCTAATGCATGCGAATTTAAGTCTGTTGGAAAAAAATGGTAAAAGCTCGCATTTCTTTTACTGCATTTTAACATGTACCACGGGACACTGAGATTTTTAGTCATATACGCAGCAACTTGAATGCATTGACATTTATTTTCAAGTGCTTCTAAAATAACTGCGTACAGATACGTGCTCTCAATTTTCACGCTTTTTCTATCAAAATACAACCCAGCAGCATTGATCATAGCACGGTGTATTCTGAGCTATTCAAAAAGCATCATACCACGTTTACGTAAACAAACGTACAGTTAGCAAACATATTCGAGTTTCATTGTCGCCAAGCAGAGCTTGTTTTCTTTTTCTTTACATGAACTTGAAAAAAAAATTGCCCGCAGCTTCCCTCGGGGGAACACTGAGGAGGATGCGGAGCGTAACTCACGCTAGCCGAGGGAACTCGACCGGCAATTAACGACTGCTTGCACGTAGCACACACGACGTAGTCGGCATAGTCGGTGCCCTTTCCAAACGTATCGCAAAGAACCGACAACGCTTTGGAGTTGTTCTGAATGTTGCCGATCCGAGTTAAGTTGTTATCGAACCAAAGACGATCACACACCTTGCAGGTGTGGCCGAAGCTTCGGTCGAGGAAGTCGCGCTTGAAGCGAGCGTTGGGCGTGGCATACTGCTTCGCGCGCCACGCCGCTACCTCGGCGCGCTTGCGCTCGCGGGCAGCATCGGGATCGGCCTCTCGTCGCCGACGCTTGCACTCGGCTTCCCGTTTTCGAAAGTCCGGGTCCTCTTGTCGACGCTTACGTTTCAAAGCGGCCGAATCCGGTGCTGCTGCTCGACGCTGACGTCTCTCAGCGGCTTCACGTTCTCTAAGTTGAGCATCTTCCGCTCGACGCCGACGTTTACGTTCGGCGTCGCGAGCTCTTCTCCGCGCTGCCTTGTCTTCGGACGACGACTTGGTTGCGGTTCCGCCAACTCTTTGGCCGGCGCTGGTCGAAGGGACGTCGATCATTGCGACCTCGGACGTCGACGCGCCGTACAAACCAACCGACGAGCGGCAACTGAGCGAGCGAGCACCGACCTTGAGTATATATACAGCGCGACGGCGCATGCACTGTCAGCTGTCGAATGTTCGAGAAGGGGGAGAAGCGCAACGGCGCATGCGCGCGCGTCAGCTGCCGATGTTCTCGAAGCGCGACGGCGCATGCGCGCGCGTCAGCTGCCGATGTTCTCGAAGCGTGACGGCGCATGCGCGCTACATTATACAGCTAGCGAATGTTCGTGAAGAGGAGAAGCGCACGCGGTGTGTAGAGGAGGAAGAGTGCACAGATGGTGGAGGAGTGAAGCGCGCGCGGTGTGTAGAGGAGGATGGGATGCACAGATGGTGGAAGAAGGAGGAGGAAGCTTGCGGACGGCGCCGCACCACAAGCCTCGAGTATTAGATTCTCCGCATCTAAAAAAAGACTGGACAAAGTTTTTTAAAAGGTTGGCTGGTTTGGTGAAAAAATAACCACATGTAATATGCAAAATACACAAACAGTGCACACAAATATTTTTACGCAGAGCAATCGCATTGTGTCTATGTTCGTGCTGGTATAAGCAAATTTCTTTAGGATATTGTGGTAGTAAACAGGACTTTGTTAGCATCTAAGGCGACTAATCAGGTCAATTAAGATTTGCTTTAATATAATGACAGAGAGAGACAAAAAAAATCGGCAGAAGCCACGTAAGTGGGAATCGGCGCTATGCGAAGCATGCGGAGTAAAGGTGACCTAGTTGCAGTTTTTTTTTATTGAGTGACATGTCACGAAATGACGCTAAGTATATGTACAAATGTTGCACGCACAGATATATGTTGAAGAGTTGCAGATGTTTATATAACCAGTTGTTTGCACATGCGCAACGATGTCAACTGGAACACGCGTAATAGCAACACCAGAATCTGATATGAAGCGCTGATGCTGGCGAAGATGCTGGCCCTGGACAGTGCTACATAAATCAACTTCAGCGCACGGCACCTAAGCACAGTTGACGCTAACTCGACGTGACGGCTGTGTCAAAGGAGTGCATATGTGATTTTTATAAAATTAGGTAAGCAGCACTGCAACCACTATTGACGTTTCACGAATATTAGCGTCTATTTGATAAGTAGTTCCGAGGCCTGGCGTAGCTCTTTGGTAGAATGTCCGACTGCCACGCGGAATGCTAGGGTTCGATTCCTTCTGGGATCCTGAAATTCATTGTTTGCATTCATCGGGGGGGGGGGGGGGGGTCAACGCTGCCTATGTCAGGTTTTTCTTAACACTGACCTTCATTCTATGCCATCGTTGGGTTGACGCAACCAATGTTGAATATTTCTTGAAGCTTGCGCGTTAAAATTGTCCATATGTGCTCTCGTCATTCCTAGGTAGATACTAAGTGTCAATCATCTGTGGCACATACCCGCATACCAGCGGCACATACCCGCCCTTGGGTATGTGCCGCTGTCTGAAGGGAAGTGTTAGATGACGTACGGGACTGGATTGTGAGATTATTCATGTCTTGACCAGCGCGTTATGTTCGTCAAACCATCTTACCCTCCCATGCTTCTTTTGGTTCACGCCAAGTTAAGGGGGTGACCACAAGAGCACCAAAACGTAAGCGGCTAGATATATAGATAGATACGCCTAAAGTCACCGAAGTTCGCTAAGAAATTCTTCCCATTTATTAAATAAAAAGAAGAGACAGGGAGGTTAACCTAAAAGAACTGGTTTGCTACACTTTACAGGGGTGGGAAAATGAGGGTCGAAAAGAGGATACAGATAGAAGGATATAAAGTAAATTAGGGGGAAAATGCACATGCACACACATGCAGGGCGTTCCGATCACAGTCGTCTGGAGAGGCCGGTTGAACGCAGGAAGTGTAGGAGCGTCTTCACAGCCTTCTTCTGCGACATGAAATCCTGTCGGTAGCGCAGACTTCTTTGTTCAGAAAGAGTCTGGTTATGCAGTTCGTATAGTGCATTGCCGAGTGACTGCCTCTGTGAGCAGCGTTGTGAGCATTCACACAGAGTGTGCCAAGTTGTTTCGTCACTGCCGCAATGGTCGCATGCTGCAGTGTCGGGCGTTCCTATGCGGAACGCGTACGCATTGGTAAATGCGACACCCAGCCATAACCTGCACAGCATAGTAGCGTCTCGTCGGCGAAGTTCTGGTGGAATTTGAAGACTGAGAGTTGGGTCTAAGGTATGTAATCGCGCTTGCGTGAAATGTGGCTCGTTCTTTGCGACGAGGTGCGCTCGCGAGCAAGCATGCGGAGTTTCCGTGCAGCGTCTGTTCTGGTGAGCAAAATTCATATTTGTGTGAAATATTGAACTGCCAATAAACATAATTAAAATGGCTTTACTCAAAAAGTAGTGAAAATGTAGCTTTCTTAAGGCGCTTCTCTTCAATAATTCTACGAAGTCTAGACGGCTGTAGTGACGTCACTGAAGCCACCATGCTTCAGTGCCAGCAAGATGGAAAGCTGGGTTCATGACGTCACTTGAAGGCTTATTGGTACACCACCCGCGAGTTCATTATTTATTCTATATCAGAAATTAGTATGGCGCCCGCCGTCACTTTAGCACTTCGAAGCAGGTCCCCTCGCAGCTTCGTATGCCGTCGTAGTCGCCACGTTATGGTACCAGTATGCTCACAAGCTGCGTCGGCGATGTTACGCTATCAGTCGACCGCAGCGATTCCAGCTGACGTTGAGGCTTCTGCACAACATCGTAGGTCCTTCGCTCATGTCAAGAGCAACTTTCTTTGCGATGCCAAGATCACCGTGAGGCACCCCTCAACGGCAAACACACGAGCCGAGGTCGAGGTGTTAATCAGCGCTAAGAGAAAAGTGCTGGATCCCCCTCCGAAGCACGTGACCTACATTGCGTTCGTTGATTGAGCGAGTCATTCTTCCTACTGTAACCTTCTATTCGCCGCCGCGCTCTTACGCCACGAGAGCAGACGTATGGACACGCCCCGAGCGTTCGCAATCTTTTTTCTGGTCTTTCTTTCTCTTTTTCTTCTTATTTCTAGCTTCATGTGGAATATTCATTTTTATTTCCGGGACAGTGGCGGAGGAGCCTACGCGAGCAGATAAGAGAGCTTCGTCGGCCACGACGGCATGTCGGCGTTAATGAATTGCGTCGATCTCTTTGGCTGGTGGCCCCTGGCCCGTTGACGTGAGCGTGCGCCGATCCGGGCGTGGAGGTCCCGCGAAAACGTGTCCATCGACGCCTTCATTAGAGACACCAGCGTGGTCGTAAAGAAAGTGACTCCTCGCACGAACCCGCACAATACGGTAATCGGAAGGCTGAAAAAACTTTTGCTGTTTGGATGGGCTCTTGAAAATACGAAGTTTCATTGTCCATGCTTTGAAGGCGTCAAAAGAGTTGAGTCATGTTGTTCCCGTCCGTTCGTGCTTCCGTCCGTCCGTGCGTTCGTTCGTTCGTCCGTCCATTCACGCGTGCGTGCGTCTGTCCGTCCGTCCGTGCTTCAGTCCATGATTTTGTTCATGCGTCCGTGAGTCCTTTCGTCCTATTGCACACACTTCCATTGGACCATCAGCATCTAGGAAATGAGACGAAAAATGGTGATGAGACAGCGCCATATATTATGCTGTTCGGGAGATACTGCCGGTTACGCCTCAAGCAGGACAAGATTAGTATAGGAGGAGCTTCGCCCCTAAATTTATAACCCCCCCCCCCCACCCCGAAACACGCAGGGGCACACATGCAGGACGTTCCAATCAGATTGGTTCTGGTAGTCTAGCTGCGCGCTGAGAGCACCGCTGCACACAAGCTTCTCCTGTGACGTCAATTTCGAGCGATGGCACGGGATCATTTTTTCAGTGATAGCAGGCCTCTTCAAACGCGGAAAGTTGTCAATGGCACCGTCGGCGTGCGAAGTCTAAAACCATAATGTGATGACGTCATCCAATTATGTCATCATGGCGTCATAGTTCACCAAATTTGTGGCATTACAAGCTCACGTACTCGCCTGAAATCGTCGCTTTTTCAAAAGTGGGTCAATCTCCGAGGCAGTGCAATATTACATAAGGTGCTGCAAGCTTTGAATGCATCTAATCCTGGAGACAGTGCATTATGAGGATGCCTCTGATTCCGGAGGCACTGCAATATCATATCAGGTGTTGAAAGTCTTGAATGCTTCCGATTCTGGAGGCAGTGCAATATAACATCAGGTACTGAAAGCTTTGAATGCATTCAATCCCGGAGGCAGTGCAACATGAGAATGCCTCCAATCCCGTAGTCAGGGCGATATTACATCAGGTGCTGAATGCTTTGAATGCCTCCGATACTGTAGGCAGTCCAACATAACATAAGATGCTGATAGCTTTGAACGCCTCCGCTACCGGAGGCATTGTTTACCCCTGTTGTGTGCACAACGCCTTCGGAAGGGGACGGGTGAGGATTCATTACAGTCTACTGAAAGAAAATTTGTTCGGGTTGAAGCCGTTTTTGGCAAATGCGTAAATAACCATATGACTTTTACACGCAGTTTAACAAATACAGGAAAATTTATTAAGTCGCAAAAAAATTAATTAGCATGCACTAAGCTTAGGATACAATTGGCACGTCTTCCTTAGTCCTCGTATGTTTTAGCGCAATTTTCCTTCACAATGATTAACCGCCAACCAGCCAAAGTTTATTTTCTAGCTCTATAAGCGATACACTGATAGAAAAAAAATTCTCCATCCCGCTTTCGCGGTGAGAGCCGTGTAAAATAGCAAAATGAACGATGTCTGTTAACCTTTCCTGACTTTTCGTTCTCACTTTCTTTGCACGTAGCATTCAATTTAATTTCACAGATTTAAGCTTCACAACGAAGACGATACCGGCAATTTTACGCATAGAAATAAAATTATTACTAATCTCTAGGTAAATTTAGGCAACTTATCCGAAAAACACAGTCCTATTCTTCTATAACGTCATTCTCTTCCAAGCGATTCTCCTGATTGCCTTCTTCAGCCTGTTGGGTGACTCCATTCAAAACCATCTTCCACACAAAAGAGAAAGAGGTGGCGACGAGGCTGGTAATGTGTGAGAAAGCAAAACCGAGAAACAAGACAGCACAAAGTTACTAAAAAGCTTCCAGTATGAAGAGGTAGGTTTGCGCACCCCTCTCGGGAATTCCATCAGTTATGCTAATGCAGTCCGGGCACCCCACCATATCCTCGACTTACGACAAGCCCCTGCGACTATCCCCTCCGTACGGTTTCTTGTTTGTTCTCTCGCCTTTTACCACCTAATGTTCTCTTCCGCTCTCACTAATCCCCTCCTCCCCTCCCACCTTCTTTCGTTCAGCGATGGTTCCACAGGAACAAACCTGTTCCCATGCATACGAAATTCGCCTCGGGCTATCTATCCTCACGAAAAAGAGTCGTAGAAAAGAAGCTCACAACCAAACGCTTATACAAATGAGGTACTTTTATTTAAAAAAAAAAGGCTAAAGCTACGGCAGGTGAGAATCAGGCTTGATTCAAAGGCAACAATCTTCTAGAAGCGACTGCAAACACGGCCCTCGGAGTTTACCTTGTTCTTTATATATACTGGCTGTTTAATTGAAATGTTTTTGCTCCAGCTGAATGAATAGACTTGAACTAAAATTCTCTTAAAATGGGGATAACATGAAGCCTACAAAAGTACTTTTTTGAATCGGTACACAATGGAGGAAGTACCAGCTTCTAAATTCGGGCACGAAGAAAAGAAAGAAAGAAAGAAAGAAAGAAAAATTGAAAGAAAAAAAGAAAAACAGAAGAAAGAAAAAAGAAAGAAAGAAAGAAAGAAAGAAAGAAAGAAAGAAAGAAAGAAAGAAAGAAAGAAAGAAAGAAAGAAAGAAAGAAAGAAAGAACAAAGGCGAGTGAGCCACCACCTCCGCAAAGGCCAAGAAGTTTCGAGGGGAGTCACCAAAGGAGCAATGTCGGTGGAAAACGGCTCAACGAAGGCGTCTCGGGCACCGGTGTCCTCGTGTAAACGCAGCCGTAAGCAGTATGCAAAACATTCTCATTCATAAAGGGAGAACCCGACGCACATCCCTAAGGATGGAAGTGACAAGAAAAAAAATACATATATTTACTTTCCAGTCACTTGCGAGACCGGCCGCCAGTGATGTACCTTTTGAAAAGAGCCTCTCTACTGGCACTTCAAAATATTTGCCTTAGAGAAAACTCGTTGCAGGACCAGCAATATAAACGGAACGGACGAACAGACTTCTTTTTTCACGCTATCGCGCGTAGGGCCCCTTGACGAAGACAAATTCATGCTGGTCGTAACTTCCCTAGAGGCAAGATATTTGATCTGCTTTTCTTGTTCTTATTCTACCATGGTTTCATTCATTGCTTGCTCCGCGTGCTTGATAAAAAGGCGATTCCGGTTCATCCTGTTAATAATTTTTTGTGAAAGTTTGCTGCGAAAGTCCCTGCGGTGGCCTTCCGTATACTGATGCCCGCTCAGAAGCCGAGTAACGCTGATTCACCAAGTTGTATATGTTGCGCTGTCGCGAGAAAAATTGAGAGAGCTTAACTGACGCTTGTGTGCACTAGTGAAAATGAGGCTGCCCGTCTTTGTGTTACGGCAAGAAGGTCCCAAAACTCTTTGGTGGAGTTCTGGGAACTTCTTTTAAAGCGAAGGATGTTATGAGATCAAAACTTGGGTCACGCGCTGCCGTAGTTGTCTGCCGCTGCCGCCGGTGTCCGTAACCACAACGCACGAAATTAGAAAAAAAAATCTAGTACCAATAACACAGTGGTGCTCGAACATGGGTCCGCTGAGTGCTAGCCCAGTATTCTACCACTGATCTACACCGGTGCTTGAGACTTGTTGGTAAACTTGCCTTAGACAGGCTTGATGTCGGGAAAGATATCACGTTAATATGACTAATAAAGCGTTTTAAAACAGCGAAAAACAACCAGTCGCCGTGCAATGCAATAGCGTAACGAGTGGGTAGTCCAATGTTTCAACCCATTACAATAGCTTGTTCTTGTTCACCTATTAACTGTGTTGCATACCCACATCAGACACAATTCCTCATCGTCATCAGCCACTGCATGAACATAATGTTTTGCAAGTGTGACGAAAGATAGCCTAGCGAATGCCGGCCTGCTACACATTTTTTTATTATTAATGCCGTAGTGGGTATCAAGCAACTGTGCTTGCAGCAGTTATCTAATGAGTGTTTAGAGAAGGCTCTGAAAGGCCGCTGTTCTAGCTTTCGCTGTGACTGTGCTGCGTCTTCCACGGAGGCCTGGCGTTATTGTTTTCAAAAACTTGAGACACGTGGGACTCCAATAAAGAAATTCAGGTTGTAAAGAAGCACGCTGTAAGTGTGAAATATGAAGTCCTCAGGCTTAGAAGCATTCCATTATACAGCAAGTATTCCTCCCATGGAGAGGATTCAGAAATCCACTATAGTCAATAGGTGGCTGTTCTAGCTCCAACTTATGGTGACAACACCAGTTTCTTGGACCGGTATTTGGCGGCTATTAACACAAATAGAGAGAGATGGCCTACACTGTGGATTTGCTGTAAATCTTAATCAGTAGTAATAAAAAACTTCGAGGGCACTTGAGCTTTGCCTTCAGAAGTGTAACTTGATACCACCATTATAGGGCCCCGTTCACAACGCCTTGTATGAAAAAGAAGAAAACCGTGTTTAATGAGAAGAAGGAGGAGAGGTCGGCCTTGAAAGCAGGTTTCTGGCCTGCTACTCCTCACGGGGGTAAGGGGAAAAGGGAAAGAAAGAGGAGGGTAGGATGAAGGATGATTGTGGTATAGCACAATGAGTCACTGCACACAATGTCTCGTTCGGTGTAGTACGCACACAAAAGTCTCTACATTAGCAGATTCTCTAAAGACAGGAATCTGAAGCTGCCTGGCTTAGAAATGCGAGCAAGCCCTTTAAACTGCGTTGGGCGTGAACTACACGTTCCCAAGCACCCAAAAGTTTCTCTTCCGAAAAAGGTCACTCTAGGTCATCTGTGAGGCACTTAATAGATTGTCAACTGCGTATACAGGGCACACACACAGGATGTGATTACTAGTTTCTGGCGTCTTACACAAGTTGCAGTTAGGATTTTACTCTTGTCCAATCATGCATAAGTATCGTTGCGTGTATGCAACGCCCAGCCGCAGTCTATGTAGTAGCGTTTCTTGGTCTAAGCTTAGTCGGAACGGAAGGCGAAAACACGACAAGAGTCAAGCCTGGAAATGTGCTTGTGGCGATGATCTGGTTCATTCCATAGTCCTTTCATTGATGTCTTCATACCTTTAGACAGCAAGGCGTTGATGTCATATCCGGAAAGTGAATTGATATCAATTCATCACTAGTGTGCGCCATTTTCGCTTCTACATCAGCTTGTTCATTTCCAGCTACGCCACAATGACTGGGAATCCATTGCAACGAAACGGTATGTCCGGATTAAAATACCTCATTCAACATATCCATTATGTCACACACCAGAGGACTGTATGCAGTGTCTTGTTTCGTGTTATTTCTAATTAGCTGAAGCGCCAGCTTGGAGTCGCAAAATAATGTCCATTTCGCTGGACTCAGCTGTAAAATGTAGTAGGCAGCTTGTCGGATGCCGGTCAGCTCTATGGCAGTAGGTGATTCCCGGCGTGCTACTTTGAAGCCTTGAGTGATTCCCATTTGAGGCACAGTGAAAGTTGCTGTCAAGGAGGTCTGCATGACACAGCCATCTGCAAAAATGTGTACTGCATATCCGTACATATAGTCAATATACCGGGTGTTCAAAATTAAGCTTTATGATTTTTTTAAAATTAGGCGCTCGAAGGCACGTGAGAACCACTTGTGCAAATAAGTTAAGCGGCCAGGGGGACAGAAAGTTAGATGATAATTATCGCTGTCAGCAGCCCAATTAACTAAAATTTAATAATTAACTTTTTACTGGCTGCGGTAAGTTGGCATGTTTATATTGAAAAAATGTAGGCAGTGGTGTTTGTACACAGTTTCAGTTGGAAGATTTTTTCTAGCACGCCTGTGTTCCGAGATATCCGGCTCCAAAGTTTAATTGTCTTTCGCACGATTACGCATGCAAGAGGGTGAGGGTCCGCGCAAAGCTCCTCCCTAAAGTGACGCATCTGTTGCGTGTGGTGTTTAGTGTGTGAAGAGGGTGGAAGCGTAGGCATAGGTGATAGCAATTACCCTTGCCCTCTTCGGCCGGCGAAATCAAAATGTGACAGCGCGGTGCGCCATGAGCCTTACGCATGATCCTGATGAACGCGATAACAGGAGACCATTTTTCGCGACGTTTTTTCGTGACTTTAGATCACACTGAGACATCTTCTTGTGAACGCGTTAGCAGGACCGTCCTGCACTAGGGTGCCTCCGGTTAGAGCACAGCGTCTCTGCATTGAAGGTCTACCAAGGAAATCCACGTGGAGTCCTTTCGAGCTAATATGGCTGCTTCTGGCGTGAGGTATTCTACCAAAGTAAAAGTAGACGTGGTGCTTGCAATGGCTGAAATGAATGGCAACGCTTCGTTAGCAATGGAGCTTTACGCGTCTCGCCACCCACACCGTCCCCTTCCAACAAGGCCCACTTTCACAAACCTGTTTCGACGCTTCTGCACAACAGGCTCTGTCCACCTTCCGAGACGGACCAGGAAGGCAATCGTCGATGAAGACTTTGAAATCGACGTTGTCGCGTGCGTAACCTCGATGCCAGAGCTCAGCATCCGACAGATTGCCGATCAGTGCGGTCGCAGCATCGGAACAGTCACAAATGTTTTAAGAAAGCACAAGTTCCATCCATATCACGTTTACCTTCATCAGGACCTAAATGAGGCGGACTTTGAAAGGCGAGTTGACTTCTGCAATTGGGGCCTCATCAAAACTGATCAAGAAAATGACTTTTTGCACAGAATAATTTGGACTGATGAAGCTCGGTTTTGCCGAAATGGAAGTGTTAATCTTCACAACGCCCATTATTGGGCACAAGAAAACCCACACTGGCTGAGGCAGCACAAGCATCAAGTTCGCTGGAGTGTGAATGTGTGGTGCGGCATACTCGGGGACAGGATCATCGGACCTCACTTTTTTGAGGACAACTTGAACGGAAAGATGTACACAGAAGAAATATTAGGTGTTGTCATTGATGATCTTGTCTGCAGTCTTTCCCTGAATGACCTGCGCCAAGTATGGTTTCAGCACGATGGAGCACCACCACATTTTTCTACCAGGGCGAAGAACTGGTTGGACAGACGTTTTCCACAACAGTGGATTGGGCGCGCAGGAGCGATGTTTTGGCCACCAAGATCACCTGACCTTTCTCCGCTCGACTTTTTCCTTTGGGGCTACGTTAAAGATCGAGTTTACGTAACAGAGCCCAGCGATGTTAATGACATGAAGGACAGGATAACATCTGCCTGTGCGAGTATTCCTGCAGAAGTACTGCGCCGAGTCATCGAGTCGACGCGACAGCGGTTCATGCTTTGCGTTGCTGCCGAAGGCAGGCATTTTGAACACTTTTTGGGGCATTGACGTCTTGAGAGGTGAAGAGTTTCGATGAGATTTGTGCATGACCGAAATATGCTTATGTAGCAGCAGGAAATATGCGTTAGCAAGGATAAAACTGTTTCAGTTATTATTGGTGGAGTTGTTGCTCTTGTTTCAATAAAAGTTACAGTACTCGGACATCAGCAGTCACGCTATTCGCGTAGCCCAGGCAACGACCACGCATGCTTCTCTAGTGATTATTACGCACGCGCACTGGCATCCAGATTCTCCGCTCGCACCATTATCTCGGCATGGTATCTGCCACTATCGTTAGAGGCTCTGCAGTTGCGTGTTACGACACTGGTTGCAAGCGTTCTTCGATTTTTGATTTCGACGGCCGAAGAGGGCAAGGGTAATTGCTATCACCTATGCCTACGCTTCCACCCTCTTCACACACTAAACACCACACGCAACAGATGCGTCACTTTAGGGAGGAGCTTTGCGCGGACCCTCACCCTCTTGCATGCGTAATCGTGCGAAAGACAATTAAACTTTGGAGCCGGATATCTCGGAACACAGGCGTGCTAGAAAAAATCTTCCAACTGAAACTGTGTACAAACACCACTGCCTACATTTTTTCAATATAAACATGCCAACTTACCGCAGCCAGTAAAAAGTTAATTATTAAATTTTAGTTAATTGGGCTGCTGACAGCGATAATTATCATCTAACTTTCTGTCCCCCTGGCCGCTTAACTTATTTGCACAAGTGGTTCTCACGTGCCTTCGAGCGCCTAATTTTAAAAAAATCATAAAGCTTAATTTTGAACACCCGGTACAATGAAGCGAAATGCTTAAGACCAGCAGTTGGCATCTTTGACTTCTTTGTTATTCCTGGGATCTAAAGCCGCATGATCGGCTTAGGAATCGTCCAGAGTGGTATGTCACAGATAACATGTGGTGCATAATTTGAAGGCAGCAGATCTCGGGGCGACATAACGGCTTCTGAGTATGCAGCATTGGGTCGTGTGTTAAAAGTGTCTGCCAGTAGATGGTCTCGATGCCTTGTCAGTAGCCTCAAATGTACTCGTAGTGATTCGTGTTTCAGATATACACGAGCTGGACAAGCACGTGCTTCTGCAATGGTGCCCCATGTAGAAGTGCATCGAGGTACTCCTAGGCAAATTCTTAGGGCACGCGCTTGATCTCCCTCGAATGTGCGTACAGCCGATGTGTGAGCACGGGAGAGAACTGGAGCATTGTAGCGAAGGTATCCAATAAAAAGTACCTGGTATAGCTGCAGAAGAGATGATTTCGATGGTCCCCATGATTTTCCAGACATATGGCAAATGACCTGGACCAAACTGTCTAGTTTTTTTTTTCTTAGCGATGAGATGTGCTTCGACCAAGACAAATCACGATCGATGATAACTCCTAGATCTTGAGAGGAGTTACCGAAGGTAATATATTCCAATCGATCACTATGGGGTAGCAAGCCATGGATTTTCTCGAGAATGGCAGGGTTGCACTTTTCGTCGGTGACAGTTGCAGTCCGCAGGTATTGAGGTATGCAAACGTTGTCGATACCGCACGTTGTAGTTTCTTTTGTGCTTGCAAACGTGTTAGACTCATGGTCAAAATGCAAATGTCATCCGCGTACAAAGACACCGAAATTTTCCTCCTAATTTAACGAGCCTTTTAACGAGGCCAACAAGTACGATATTAAATAATGTTGGACTCAGGACTCCACCTTGAGGCACGCCACAATAGACGGGATGCTTATTTGTGTTACCGTCAGTAGTAGGCATGAATATAGTTCGTTCTTGTATATAGCTGGCTATCCATTGACGCATGCGGCCACCAATGCCATAGTCTTGAGCATTTAGAATGGCGTCATGCAGAGCATTGTCCAATGCACCTTTGATATCAAGAAATACTGCAGCCGTTAATCGGCGGCGCTGTTTCCGATGTTCAACGGTTGTTACCAAATCAATCACACTGTCAATTGATGACCTTCCCTTCCGGAAGCCAGTAATGGCGTCTAGATATACTCTTTGCTTCTCTGGAAACCATTCCAAGTGCATCAAAACCATTCCTTCTACGAGTTCTCCTACAGAACTTGCTAGCGCCACAGGTCTGTAAAATAGCAAATCACGGGGAGATTCGCCCGGTTTAAGCAATGGCACGATCTTGCTAGCTTTCCAGTGTACCGGTACAGTTCCAGATGCCCAAGAAAGGTTGTACAAAAAGAGCAGTTCTTCGGTTACCCGAGGACCAAGGTGGCGCAGGGTAGCATAGGTGATTCTATCAGGCCCAGGTGCACTAGAACGTTGCGAAGTGGACATAGCCACACGAATCTCTTGCAGCGTGAAAGGATGGTCGAGACGGACGTCTGCCGTAGAGGGTGCGCACCAAAGCAGTGAGCCAACTGTTGTTGCAGAGCCAGAGAGGTGCATGCAAAATTCTTCTGCGATCTGTTTTTCGCTGCATGTTCTAATGATGGCCAATGCACGGAAAGGACGCAGTTACTGAGGAGAAGATGGTAAAGCTCGTACGACGTGCCATATTTTAGACAGTGGTTTTCGAGGGTCCAGGGTGGTGCAAAATGACTTCCAGTTTTGGCGGCCAAGCTTTTCTGAGTACCTCTGGATTTTCTTCTGCACATTACGGGAGGTCCTCAGGTCTGTGATCGATTTCGTTCGCCTGTATTTGCGTTCAGCTCAACGACGAACTGCCCGCAGCTCTTCGTAAACGACATCGACCGGCATTCTGGAATTAGATGTTGTGACAACTCGTGTAGTGGTCTGTACTCCTGTGGCGATTCTTTCTTCAATTTCTGCCGGAGAAACTACAGAGCTACAAAACTTTTCTAGCTCTTCTTGAAAAGCCTCCCAGTATGTGCATTGTCTGCAAATGCTTGCACCGCCGTTATACCATCGTAGTTGTATGTAAGTAGGAATGTGATCACTACCATATGTTTCAACGTCTGCATACCAGGCGGCGGATGTTGAAAGGCACCGAGAAGCGATAGCTAAGTTGAAACAGCTGCTGTACGTTGAGCTACGGAGATATGTCGGTAATACGTCGTTTAGAATATGAAGGACATTTTTTCTTGTGAAGTCTAGGAGTTGTCTTCTCCGAGTACTTTGGGGCTGCTGCCCCAAAGATGGTGATGTGCATTGAAGTCATTTACGATGAGTGAGGGGTCCTTGACACTGGTCGTTGCAAAATGTCCTAGGGCACCAATTGCAAGTACATTCGCTAAGTGCCCACTACATCACAAATCACTATTTGGCGCAGTAGTGAAGTACCGTGAAGCACGCACTACGCGTTTGCAACGCAGTATGCTCATACCCGTAGGGTCCCGCTGTTGATCCTGTGGCTGTGTGCGATGATCACTTATGCCAGAGCTCGTTTGTAAGGAACGAACAGCTTTAAACCACCCGCTCGTTACGCTATTTAGGTGGTGTCACATTTGGTGCGATTCTACGAGTGAGTGAGTGAGTGAGTGACGAACTTTATTGAGGTCCAAAATTCTCTGCCACGCATATATTAAAGCCACCGAAAAGGCCGCCGAAGCTGGGATTTTCAGCTGCGAAGGCACATTAATTGGGACCTTTATATATATATATATATATATATATATATATATATATATATATATATATATATATATATATATATATATATATATATATATATATATATATATGTATATATATATATATATATATATATATATATATATATATATATATATATATATATATATATATATATATATGGGCGTGTACGTGATCTACGCGTTAACTACTAAATAACACGACGTAGGAGACAAGAACAACGTATTACTATTGAACAATAAAGTGGGTATTCTGGAAGGTTGTCTGCTCAAACAAGATGAGCCTAAGACAAAAGTAATGTCATCTATCAATTCTTAACGCGTCCATGAGCAAATTATGAGTGAGGTATGATAACTGCAACACCCGCTGCGTGGTATTATTTATCTTCATATTACGCCAACGCACATTGGCCACCATGCCTACACTGAATCCATTGCAAAACTTGCCACGAATACCTTCGCTGCAAAATAAATGCCTGCCTAAAGTAGCACAGATAGACTATGGCGGCAGTGTTGGCTGCGGCTCAAGTAGAGCTGCATCGATGAATACTGATATCGATCACAAGATAAACAGAACGACAAATAAATAGCTGTTACTCCACGTAAAGTGTCGCAATGACGCAGGAAAATAATCACTTTCCTAAAGGGATGTCAATGCCGTCTTTGCACGCTGTAACGAGGGCAGTGACAGAGAACGTGCTCTATAGTTTCATCGCTGCCGCAATGACCGAGAGCAGCACTGTCTTCCATGCCGATTCGGAAGGCGAAAGCTTTGGTGAAGGCGACACCAAGCCATAGTCGGCAAAGCACCGTTGTCTCGAGTCGGGAGAGTCCAGACGGAGGCCGGAGTCGACGAGACGTGTACAGTCTACGCAGTCGCGTGTGCCGTAAGCACTCCGCGTTCCACAGAGATTTTAATTCAGCATTAGCGATTTTTCGAATTGTCATTGCAGCGTCAGTCCTTGAAAATGGTATAGATTCTTCTTCACCATCTTCATGTGCTGATCGAGCAGCTGCATCGGATTGTTCGTTGCCCAATATTCCGCAGTGACTTCGAAGCCACTGAAACGTGATTCTGTGTCCTTCGTCGAAGAGGTGGTGAAGCAAATCTCTAATTTCTAGCACTAGTTGTTCATGAGGTCCCCGGCGTAATGCGAATATCAAACACTGTAGTGCTGCCTTAGAGTCCGTGAACACGCTCCATTTCTTGGCTTCTTGGTGTTTAATAACTTTAACTGCACTACGTAGAGCAGCAAGTTTCGCAGCTGTCGATGATATCTGGTGGTATAACCGAAACTTCACCGTTGTCGCTGTTGCAGGAAAGATCACCAACCCAGCAGACCCATTCACTTTAGTTGAAGCGTCAGTATATAGATGAGTATGCTCACTGTAGTTCTCATATAACAAGAGAAGAGAAAGCTGCTTTAGCGCTGGAGACGAGAGCCGGGCTTTTGACCCTATGCCTGGAACCGTGAGGTCAACATGTGCATAAGTGATACTCCATGGGGAAGTTGAAATTCTGGATGGAGTTGTATATCCAGTAGGAATGCGAGTGCGATATGACAAGACTGTCTGACAAAATGAGGCGCGAGGTTGGTCTTCTGGCAGTGAAACTAGATGATGGGCAGGGGCGCGAGTAAGATGCCTCACGTGTGCTCTGAGCACTTCCATTATGATATGCGTCTTGAGCGGGTAGTCATTAGCGATCTCGATTGTCTCAGCTTTTGATGAACATCGCGGTAGCCCCAGACAAACTTGCAGAGCCATAGACTGGATGCTTTCGAGAGTGTGAATGCTGGTTTTACAGGTAATGGTCAACACAGGCAAGCTGTAGCGCAAATAGCCAAGAAAAAGCGTCTTGTACAATTGCATCATTGCATGTACTGAAGTCCCCCAGGTCTTTCCTCCAATATACTTGAATAAGTTAGCAATTTATGTCAGCCTCTTCTTCAAGTGGGCCACATGTGGGCCCCAGAAGAGGTCTCTATCAATGAATACGCCTAGAAATCTGTGCGTCCTGACATATGGTATTACTTGGCCGTCGATAGGTATAGCGTATAGTCTCATTTGCTTTCGACTAAAAGCAATCAATGCGCATTTCGCTGGCAAAATTTTCAGACCCACTTCCTTGAGGTATACAGATACCAACGTCGTAGCTTTCTGAAGTCTTGCGTGTACCTGAGGTCTTCTCACGCCAGATGCCCAGACGCAGATGTCGTCAGCGTACATGGATAACTTGACCACACTTGGTTGTCGTTCTACAAGACCAATGAGAACGGGGTTGAAGAGGGTTTGACCCAAGACGCCACCTGGCGGAACTCCACGATGCGTTGGGTGTTGGGATGTTGGACCATCTGCAGTGTTCACAAATAAGGTCCACACTTGTAAATAACTGCGTGTCCAACAATACAGTTGTTCGCCTAGGCCCACTGACTCAATGGCTTCGATGATGGCATCATGAAGAACGTTGTCGTATGCTCCTTTTACGTCAAGGAACATGGCAGCAGATAGTCGTTTACATGCCTTTTGATGCTGGACATATGTGACGAGATCTATAACATTGATGATCGAACATCGGTGACGGCGAAAACCAGCCATGGCGTTCAGATATATCTCCTAGTATTCCAGGTACCATTCAAGCCTGGCCAAGATCATTCTCTCCAATACCTTTCCTACGCAACTTGAATGTGCGATCGGTCGGTAAGAGGTAATGTCCAGGGGAGATCTGCCAGGCTTAAGAATCGGTACCTCGGCTAATCTTCCAATCTTGCGAAACGACGCCAGCTTGCCAGGAATCGTTGAAGATGTTAAGGAGTGCTTCTCGTGCCCGTTTACCAAGGTTGCACAGCATCCCGTATGAAATGTCATCTGAGCCAGTCGACCATGACTTATTACATAAGACGAGCGCCATATCGAGCTCCTGGAAGCGAGAACACCACCCCTGTTAAGCCGATTCAACTTGTTTACGGTGCAAACTTTCTTACGGTTGAACGAAACACTGTCTTATCGTATACTGAAATAATTTTCATATCCAATCCCGATTTATTTTTCTCCGAGCACTGGCCTAGATTCTGCAAGCCACAAATCATATGTGTACAAACATTACTCGGCTCCTTAAATGTACAAACTTCTGACATGCATCCTTTGACCGTGCAACCTAAATTCACTGACATTGCTTACCACGATGTTTTCCTGAGCCACGCGAACTTATTAGCTCACGGAATCATAAATTTACTGTTACAACAGCATCTAAATAATCAGCAAACGAATGTGGTTATTGCAACAGATGCATCATAAGCTGAGGAAAAACCTGGCATAGAAATAGTATGCTCTCAACTTGACTGGTCTTTTTCTTTACGACTGCCGGATTTTATCCCAGTTCTTATAGCTGAATTTATGACCATAATATTAGCTCTCCATAAGTTACCCAGTTCAAATACAGTATTATCAATTATCCCTAACTCATTATCTGTGTGTTCTTCTCTCTCTGCACCTGGTGAAACGCCTCTCCTAAAGATTTTCAGAATACTAGTTCCCTCGTGCCTTCAATGTCTCCACTTAATTTGGGCACCAGGACACAAGGGTTTGCTAAAAAATCAGCGCTTTCGTTTAAAAACAAAGACAGCGCTTTTGGTGCCAATCATTCCGGTCTTCCCTGATTTGTGGGGTTTAACGTCCCAAAACCACCATATGATTATGAGAGACGCCGTAGTGGAGGACTCCGGAAATTTAGACCACCTGGGGTTCTTTAACGTGCACCCAAATCTGAGCACACGGGCCTACATTTCCGCCTCAATCGGAAACGCAGCCGCCACAGCCTGGATTTGAACCCGCGACCTGCGGGTCAGTAGCCGAGTACCTTAGCTACTAGACCACCGCGGCGGGGCATTCCGGTCTTCCCACTAACAACATACATTACGATTGCGTGATTCCGCGCGCTAGCTTTCAAAAAATGCTTATCAGACCTTGTCTTGACAGCTTCTCCAGAATGTAAGCACCCATTATTTCCCTGGAAAAGTGAGTTATCGTGCTCGAGAATAACGGAAGTGGCCATAAACAAACTTCGCTGCCGGGTTACCTCCCTCAACTTTTACCTGCATAGAGCAAGCGAAGCGCTGTCTCATCTGTGTCTCTTCTGTAAGGAGGATGAAAGAATCACTCATTACTTTTTATTCTGTCACCGGTACACGGGATTGAGAAGAAGATTCATAGCACCACCTCTTCGAAAGTAGGGTCTGGGAATATCCGAATCAGTTGTTCTATCATTTGGCGCCTCTACACTGGGCTACAGTCACGGGGATGTTTACTGTGCCATAGAAGAATATATCCATCAGACTAAAATAATATAGAGCTAAACTCTTCATCATTTTAAACATTTAAATAATATATTCACTAATTAAATTCACTGCATTACTTATACCTAGCGTATATGATGAGTAATGCGAAGAAACACCAAAAAAATTCACCTAACACTTGGCGAATCCCCTGCATTAGGTAACAGCCATGAGAATAGAAAGAGAATAAAAATAAGAAGGCCTCTCCTGAGCTACCCTCTTTATTAAGCGTGTTCAATCTCTCTCTCTTTCTCTCTATCTCTTTCTTTCTTGACATGCTTTTGGGCTGTTCTATGTACTTTGAGTGCCTACAATATCCCTCCAGTCTGTTGCAGCAAAGTCCTGTAAATGGGCGTTGCTGTGGCTTGCACTGAACGCAGTATCAAGTAGAACAACAAGTTAAAGACGCAGAGGTAACCCATTTGGCAAAGTTTATTAGCAACCATAATAACCGTAAACCATTGCACATACCGTACTGGAGTCGCTTAAGGTCGCTTTTTTAGGTTAAAAAAATAGCAAACGCACCACGCAGTAATTCCAATCAGCAAACTTATCTCTTAATTTGTCTCAGTGGCTAATAAAAATAACGTATCACTGGTATAGATAAAGAAGTGCTGCAAGAAAAAAATACAAACATCCCCTGTGGGCGCTCATCGTTACAACGACCATTTACTCAGCAACCATCTTCAAATTTTACTTGGTCCACACTACCAAGAGGTTCGCTTAGTGTCATGGTTGGTCGTAAACACGAAGCAAGCCACTAATAAGGCTCTGACGTGGTATAGCGAAACTACCTTTAAAAGACAGCACAGACAAATCCGCAAGGGGCAATAAACGTCGGGGTTCCTACGGCCACCACTCAAAAGCCTCATCATCTCCAAGCTGTGGGAATGTCAGCGAAGGTTTAGTAAAGCACGGTTGGGAATGAATCAGTAGGATGATAAAAAGCAATCGTTATAGTACGCACAGGTTGCAAATATGTACGTTTTGATTGAGAATGCTTACATTATTACGGTAATTCTCCGTACTAAAACAGTCCACGGGACAAACTGGGTACGATGAACGGCATGTTATTTGGCAGTGGTGTAGACAGCAGGCCATTGTAAATAGCGAAGCAGCTCAGTGAATCTTCGTTGTCAGTCGACGTCAGAAAACTATCAACATAAACGGGAATGTGCCGCAGGATTTGGGTAAGTGCCCCTACTCGCCACTGGTGCACTAAGTGACGGAGGCGAACCGGAGACCCCGAGTGCGTACAACGAGAGAAAACTAGGAGTAACGGAGAGACAACGACGGCTGCAAAAAGATCCCGAAGGGATGAAAGGCATGCGCCAATGATTGCGTGTTCGCAAATCTCTAAGAGGCGTGAACGCTTGGCTTCCGCGCAAGTTTGCCTCCAAAGTTCGACAACCATGTCATGTCCGTGACGGTCTATGCCTTGACTCGAACCTCTCTCCGTTGAGAATGAACGTAGGAGCAACCTAGCATCACCTGAAGTCTAGCAGCAACGAAGAAACAATCCACAACTTGCATATTATATCTGTGTAGGGTCTAGAAAGAAGCAACCAGATTAGTCCTCAGAGTGACTGAGGGGTTCTTTGCAGGATGGCCCGAGCTTTTCGGGAACACGAGTTTGCTCCGAGCTCTCACTACAGTGGCCATGACAGGAAGATAGTGCAGAGCGTGTGGTAGTAGCGTTGATGAAAATGGCTACAAGAATGCGCATGGCGTCCAAAATGCATGTGCGACATTTTCGGCGATTTTCAAAGCCACACCACGTGTGAACACGTCAGCGCCACCACTACGCCAATATTTCAACACTGCAGAGATGTAAGTATTATGTTCGCCCTCTCTCGTTGCCGACTGAACATCGCACCTCATAGGCTTGTACGTCGGTGGTTATGCTATTACGGGCAAGTTATTTTGTTTCACCTGTACCATGGAAATCTCCACTCTCGAAGGCGACAAGGGCGCAACGCAGCACTCTCACGCAGGTTGTTTCTCTTTTAATAAATATTACAGCTACACAAAAAGACAGGTTACTGCTACTTACAATACACGTCTGAAGAGTTTGGTAGAAAGGATGTTTCACAAACTAGTAAATATTCAAATTTCTCGCCGCAAATGGCACTGAGGTTGCTTGCTTCATGGCTGTGAGTGGTACGTTGTGCGTTGTAGGCGTGGTAAAATTGAATGCGAGGCATCGTGGTAACGTGATTATATAACCTTTAGTTCCTGTTTCTTTACTAAATTATATATATACCGAGAACATGCTGCTTAGCGTCCACCGCATGAAACACTCAGCATTCACACCGACACTGTGACAGTCTTGACTGAACTGGTGCCTTCTCAGAGTCAATGAGTTTGTACCCAAGTTCACGTGTCAAGCAGTTCGACTGTCAGACGCCCACGGCGAAGGTCGGGTCCACCCACCCTGTTTCGTACTGCCGAAAAGCGTTTCTCTCAACGCAACTACAGCGAGTGGAACGACTCATCTCTGAGCTGAATCATACAGAGTATGCGCACACGCACGAAGAACTGAAAGTTGCTTCATGACGTGGCTACGATGTCGCGTATTCAATATCACCAGACTCACGACATTTCACTAGCAGTCATGTTGCCGCCAGGAAGCAAGCATCCCTCGTGATATTAGCGGCGAAAAATTCCACTCTTAACTTGTTTGTGCGGACATTGTTTCTGCCAATTCATTGCTGCATAAAAACACGCAGACGAGTATTTCAAGTAATAGGAACCTCCATTTGTAATATTCGATACACTTCGAACGAATTGAATGGGAGTGCTGCATGGGCGCCCTTGTTGCCTTTGAGAGATAGATAAAAAAGCTTTATTAAGAAGTCAGTTAATTACGTCAGGTATTGCCTATCGGTCAGAATCCTTTGAGACATGGCAACAAGAAGGGCTTGACTCATTATGTCACGCTGGACGTTGGGGTCTAGGCTGCGGAGCATCGCCTCCTAGAATTGTACAGTGTGGGAACCATGTATAGTTTTGACTTGGACATGTCCACACCATGTGGACCAAACTGGCCACCTCATTACACAATTTACGCTGGGACCAGAACACTGCGGGGTGCCACTTAGTGTAAAGTACGGAGTTTCGAAAAACTTCAGTCTGTAACTTTCACCACATAACCTCGTTTTTCTTACAGAGTGAGTTGTCCGCCCACAATATACCTGTCAATTTAGACTGTAATATGCGATTATTTCATGGTACGTGTGTATATATTGACCTGTTTTATATGCGAATGCATTTCTCAGTCCAGCTATGTCAGGCATCCGACGTTGTCCGCGCGCCGGCAGGTGTTATCTCTTTGCTCTCACTTTCTCTTCCATTGCAGCAGCTGTGGACGCGCGTGCTTGTCCTCGCCCCTATCAACCGGAGCATGTGGTGCGAGAGAGTGTGCAGGGCTTCGCCGCTCTTTCTCTTGCCGTTCACTCTCTCTTCTCCCTGCGCACCACTTCTCCGTCCACTCGCGCCTCACTCTCTACCGTTCGCTGGCTGGACGCCTCTCAAGAACATTCAGAAGTGTGTGCTCGAGACGCCGCTGTGAAACGCAAACGCCACGCCGAGAGCGCTTGCGCCCTAACCTCTCGTCCACTCACTCCTCACTCTCAACCGTTCGCTGGCTGGGCGCATCTCAACGGGATGGCAGAAGTCGGTAAAGGCGAATGTCTGACGGCAACGGTACCCTCTCTCAAGGCAAGAAATACATTCCAATTTCTTCTCGATTCCCTTCAGGAAGTTGGGGGAATTTGTTTACATGCTTCGCATCTAAAGAAATGCAGTTTTCTTCAATTATCTAACAGCCCGGCACAAGTACACCATAATATACTATGGTCAGTACATGTACTAACGTTTACTGGCTCGGCGTGTCTAAAAAAAAAAAACCTTTATGGACCCTCCCTCTCTTACACTCATTTTTTGAGTATGGCACACGTTTATTAAAAGTGTTCAGTAATTGATTGCAAGGAGCACGATTTGTTACATCCTCTATAAGCAGCAATATTTATTTTTTTGTGTTTCACCGTGCATGCATTTATCTTCATTTTAAGAACTGTGTTTTGTTTCAAGCACTGATCAGGCCCTGAACGAGTGCAGTTATCTCAAGAACGTTCTTGTGTTTTACTTTCATGAAAGATCGACACGTGTAGGAAATATTTTGGAAGATGAGAAAAAATATGAAAATTCTTGAAATTTCTTGCGTGGAAAATATACGTTATTCCTTTACTTGAGCTTCGTTCTTTTCTTGCGTGGAGAATTTAGGCAGCAGCAACATACTGCGAGCTATCGTACACGGGAGTGGAGCAGTTGTGGAGATTCAGTGAATCAATTTTGAACACGTTTATCCGCACGCGCGTTGCCACCACAACAGCTGCAAAGGGTTGCGAAACACAGTTGAGGAATGGCAGAGATAGAGTAGAGCTTGCAGATGCCGCCAAACGGTTAGGGAATTCTCGGTGCCTCTGCGCAAGAAATACGTGAGGGTCATATTTCATGACCTCTGTGGACATGTTTAGTTGCGGAAAAAAACTTAAAATGACGAAAGAAATAAAAAAGGATAAAAAGAAATATCAATGTTGCAGCACCAGAATATATCAGTGGAAACTGCGATTCTCAGAAGCGTTTCTAGCTTTTGGAAGACAAGAAATACAACAAAATACACGAAGCGGCTACTCGACGTGACGGGGCCCACTTATTCCAAGCCCATCCTTGTGGAGAAAAATGAATGGCCAACAAAAAATATATTACAGAATCGAGAACATGACGCAAGCACTTTTGGAAGATGGCGAAGCTTCAACGCCACAAGCCTCGCGAAGCGTATGCGCACAAGTTTGAATACTACCCTCGTGCTATGCGTGGCAACAAATGCATCACTCGCATTTGTGTGAGTTTTTGCGACGTTGCTTATTCTGCAGACAACTATTTAGATACGACATCTTCGTAAGGGTTGCCAGACTTTTCTGACCGTGATACGTTGCTGCCTTATCAAGTAGTCGGCCAGGTCACAAGAAGTAGCCGGAGAAGCGTATGTGCAAGCTACAGCCATAAAAAAAACAGGTCATTAATGCAGAATAATAAGTGAAAACAAAAGACCAATCTAACCACCCCCGGCGTAGCGAGGTGGAGGGAGGATCGGGGGTGTTTGAAAGCTCTAACCCCTCCCAATGTTTTCACATTTTTGGATATTTATATGTGCACGCACGAACATACATGCAGCATGGTAGACCATCCCCCCTTGCCTCCAACGAAAAAAAAAAATGGCAGCGTATCTACGGAGTGAATGATGGATAGTGGGGCGAAGCATCCGTCTGTCCGTTCGTTCTTGCTTCCGTCTATCCATGCGTGCGTCTGTGAGGCCGCCCGTGCGTCCATCCGCCCGTCCGTGCGTGCGTCTGTTCGTGCGTCCACACGTTCATCTGTGCGTCCGTCCCTGCTTTCGTCCATGCAACCGCTCCTGCGTCCGTCCTTGCGTCCATCCGTCCGTGCAGCCATTCGTGCGTCCGTCCATGCATCGTCCACGTATTAAACACTCTAAGTACCACAATATCGCATGTTTTCATCATATATTCCTCATATAGAAGCACCGCCATCCAGCGGACATTCTAAGGTCTGAACGAGAGGAGGCACACGCACACTTTCTTACGGCTTGCGCTTCGTGTCTACTTCCCACATTTAATCACCTCGAGTTCATGGTATATACTAGTTCACTGTATTCATGGCACTGCGGCCCAACGCTCGCTAAACCTTCCTAAAACCTAGGAGGTTATGCCCAGTGAGTATAACGTAGCAACCCATTCTTGTCTTCTGTGTGTTGTTCAACAATAAAAAATTCTCAGCGTGCGCGTTAACTAAAGGCCGAATTTTCCTGTCTCTCATTTCTCCTTAGCAGTCATTGGCACGTACATTGAGCACTATCTCTTATCGTTCAACAACGCACAGAAGAAATCTCTCACCGTCACCACCTTGGAGTTCAAAATTTTATACTTGTTACACACTACTACAACGGCTACGAGAGACGAACGGGTGCCGCTATAAGAAGCTTCGCCCCTAATATTTCTGGCTATGCTACCCCTTACCACTGCGTTTCGCGTGGCACTTCACGTGGCATTTCTTATAGTAATGTCACCGCGTAAATGCCGCATGTCATCCTTTCACCAGAGCTGCACTTTAGATTGACTGGGAAGAGTGAAGCGCGTAATAGAAATATTCGACCGCGTTGAGGTTGTGATGTTGCAAAACATGAACATTCAATCAGATAACGCGTAGTACTTAGAGGAAGATACAGATAAAAAAAATGTCGCGTCTCATTTGCTTCATTAAAGTCCTCACAAACAGCTTCATGATTATTTCTTTCAGGACAAGTACAAGTTAAAGAAACATTTAACATGCAACCGCTAACAAGCAAGTGCTAGCTGCTAGTTAAGTAACCTCCAGTGCAGCGGCTCACAAAGATGATGCTATCACTCTTCAATAGAAAAGTCTGTAAGGTCTAAATTTAAAACGAATACTGTCGTCATATACACCATAGCGACGCGTACCGAGCACTCGTCTTTTAACGCTGTACCACGGAGGACTGGCCAAAAAAAAAAAAACATGTTCAAGTCCTCTTGAAACAATTTTTTGAAGGCAGCGTTGCTTGCAGAAATTATGCTTCACGCAGGACATCAACCTTCTGTCACTATTTATATCTAGTATGTTCAACGCGAGATGGCTGCAATGTGTAGTGCAAGCACGAAACGTTAATAAAGTTTTATTTTTAACACGTACTTTTTCCTTTTATTTTTCTTTCAAGCTTTGAAGGGCCCGGGGTGCCTGAACTTCCTTTTGTGAGCTAATTAAAGGTGCTGCCATTGTGACTAGAAACGTGGACAACCTTCATCATGAGGAAGGGGAAATATCTAAGTGTTGAGCTGCTGCTACACGTTTACCATACGTCGTCAATATAACACGTGAACCATGGTGGTTCTGCAATTTTCTTTTTATATCTAAGCTCCCTAAAAGAAAGAAAAAAACAAGAAAGAGAAAAGGAAGAAAGAAAGAATTAAAGAAAGAAAGAAAGAAAGAAAGAAAGAAAGAAAGAAAGAAAGAAAGAAAGAAAGAAAGAAAGAAAGAAACTGATTTGTTCGAAGTCTCGGTAACTGATGAACGGGCGTCGTATATTATGGGCTTGCTCTGACGTGAAATTAGGTCTGCGTCAACAAAAAGCAGCACCGGCTTTGAGGGCTCTTCCCGACACTGCTAATTAAATTTTATTCATACATACGAATCTGCTTTTATAGTAGCCTCTCAACCGTGATGAGGGTTCGCCAGAATAATATTACCAGCACGTGCCCGCAATTCTGCTCTTCATTCATTTCCCAACACGGTCTGGCTAAATATTTTGTTTTTCCTCCGCCAGAAACAGCAGATATCGTTTCGCAGTATTTTCTACCATGTCTCAAACACGCGGTCCGTGGTTTTCTCGCTTGTGGCTCACGGACCGCACAAGGCTGTCTTCAGCGTCATTTTGTTTATCTTTTCCTAATAAGTATGTTCGTGAGCTCCACAGGCATGACTGGTATAACTCATTCTTAGGGGCAAAGCTTCTTACGGTCGAAGCTTGCCCGTTGGCAATGTGCGCCATAGCTACCACTGATGATGACGATGCTGATGACGACAACGAGGGAACACGTGCGTTCCAGGATACACATTGTCCTTCTTCCATCACGGCAAAGCACACGCAAGGTACCCACTATACGTCATGACGATGAAGATGACGTGATGACAATGAAGATGATGATGCTGATAATGAACAAATACTGGTCTGTGCAATAGATGTTGTCTCGATCATCATCATCATTATCATCATCATCGTCAACATCGTCGTCGTCGTCGTCCTCGTCGTCTCGCTACTCTCTACGGTGCATTTTGTATAACTGGAAAAATACAAACAGCCGCCAGGGGAACGTGCCCAGACCTCGCCATTGCCAACCTCATGCTAGATCCGGTGCGGCAAAGTAGTATAGTAGTGAAGGTAAAAAAAAATTCACAACTCAACACAACACGCCAGTTAGGATCAACACACTCTACAGAATTTTACGCTGCTTGGCCATGGTTTTTTGGTGGAGAGGAGCGGGGAGAGAGAGTTTTCTGCCGTCATCAGTTGCTAATACAGATTTGTGAAACAGAACTATAGATTTCAGAATCTGCGTTCACATTTTAGTCATTTTCAGGCAGGTATTGATATGTTTATGTTGGAATCCTGGCAAAAAAAATCTCTTTAGAAATGACCTCTGTATAGGTCTTTTCTCAGATGAAAATGTTAGCTTGCTCACATATTGCACCTGTCTGCCCCCTTCCCCTGCCCTTCCACCCCCACATCATTACTGCTTTTTTCGCTGTCCTGGCCCGTGCGGCTGTAAATTTACTTGACAGGGCCTGTTAGCTGATGAGAGTTTGAGACCCCATATATAGAGGTCGTGCGAAATGGCACTAATGTACCATGATTCATAAAATCCGTCTATCTACCCATTCCTCAAGTCGACACCTGCTTCCATTCATCGCTCTTTACTTCTTAAGTCAAAAGCAGTCTCCCACACAGTACATGCGTATATATATATATATATATATATATATATATATTTATATATATATATATATATATATATATATATATATATATATATATATATATATATACATATATATATATATATGTATATATATGTGTGTGTGTGTGTGTCTGTGTGTGTGTGTGTGTGTGTGTGTGTGTGTGTGTGTGTGTGTGTGTGTAGTCGTAAGTACACATATGTGACCATTCTAATCATTTTTTGTGCCTGTATTGACAGAATAGTCATGCCCGAATGCGGCCATTGTGCTAAATACCTGTTGCTGTTCGTTATGGCACCGTATAGCGTAAAACTGTTTTGCACAGATGTGCGGATTCTGAATTTTCTAACCAAATCAAATACGAATCCAATAGTTATTACACCCAATTGAATACCATCCGAATAGATCTTGAAACCTTATAATTGTAGTGCATCAATTTTCGATACAATTCAGAAATTCATCAACATTTTATTCGAAATAAATATTTCCTAGCTTATACAGAGGAACATTAAACATCACATTCAACCAACAAAAAATACTACAATTATAATAACTGATACAGGCAGTATATAGAAGCAACTAGAGTCTTAGCAATATACTGAATATGAATCATTTTGTTGCGTACTGCAGAAGAAATCGAACCCGAGAATTCTGCGTGGCAACCAAGTACTCTACTAGTGAGCCCCACCAGGTATCGGAACTTTTTCGGAATAAAAACCCTATGCAGACGTAATGTTAGTAATACGTTAAATGTGGTTTCTGTGCTGGCTATCTATTTTTATAAGCAAAGCATATATGTACTCCTATTATGCAGGAAGCTCGTCCAGCTAACGTCAACTGTATACTCAACGTCATTCACTGTAGTTGGTTTTCATAGCACTGGCTAGTGCTGCCATCCTCGTGCGCACAAGTGCTTCATATCAACTTAGCGCTTCGGGTGGTGGTATTACCTATGTTGCTGTTGGCATCATCACGCAACTTTCAACAACAGGTTCTATAAAGCATGTTCGACTGTTCAACATAATTCTGGGCGTATAAGATTCGCACATATCTTTAGCATCATTTATTTACGTTTCGTTCAATAACATTACACCACAATGACCTAATTACTCACGCTTCGCATAAACTCTCAATCCCATGGTACGTGGGATATGCCATTTATATATATATAGTTATTTGAAAGACATCGCATGCCAAACGCGTCAGAAAAAAGAGCATTCATGCTGTAGCCACGCCCCATTTACCCCTCTCTTTTTTTTTCTTCTTTTTTTTATGGATAGGTTGCGAGGTCTGAAATTTCTGCCCTTAGTCAAGTCTGAATCATGCGGCAACGCTCATAGCGAATACCTACATCGTGCGACTTTCTGTTTTCTCATATGTTGTTCTCAGTCACAGCGCTTACTAAAGCTACAGGTATACTGTCATACAATGCTGTTCCACGCAATCTTCTGTGATGTCGCAGAGTGGTAGCTACTCCTGCCTATGAAGTGAAATCTAATCGAGCAGCGTTGACAAAGACCAAAGGGACTTCATCAATCATCATCAGCCTGACTACGTCCACTGCAGGACAAAGGCCTCTCCCATGTTCCGCCAGTTAACCCGGTCCTGTGCCTGCTGCTGCCAATTTATACCTGCAAACTTCTTAATCTCATCTGCCCACCTTACCTTCTGTCTCCCCCTAACCCGCTTGCCTTCTCTGGGAATCCAGTTAGTTACCCTTAACGACCAGCGGTTATCCTGTCTACGCGCTACATGCCCGGCCCATGTTCATTTCTTCTTCTTGATTTCAGCTATGATATCCTTAACCCCCGTTGTTTCCCTAATCCACTCTGCTCTCTTCTTGTCTTTTAAGGTTAAACCTACCATTTCTCTTTCCATTGCTCGCTGCGTCGTCCTCAAATTAAGCTGAACCATCTTTGTAAATCTCCCGGTTTCTGCTCCGTAGCTAAGTACCGGCAAGATACAGCTGTTATATAACTTCCTCTGGAGGGATAGTGGCAATCTACCTGACATATTTTGAGAGTGCTTGCCAAATGTGCTCCACCCTATTCTTATTCTTCTACTTACTTCAATCTCATGGTTCAACTCCGCGGTTATTACCTGCCCTAAGTAGACATAGTCTTTTACAACTTGAAGTGCACTATTACCTATCTCGAAGCGCTGCTCTTTTCCGAGGCTGTTATACATTACTTTCGTTTTCTGCAGAGTCATTTTAGGACCCGCCTTTCCGCTCTCCTTGTCTAACTCCGTAATCATGAGTTGCAATTCGTACCCTGAGTTACTCAGCAATGCAATGTCATCGGCGAAGCGCTGGTTACTAAGGTACTCTCCATTAACTCTTATCCCTAACTGTTCCTATTCTAGGCTTCGGAAAACCTCCTATAAGCACGCGGTAAATAGCATTGGCGAGATTGTGTCCCCCTGCCTTACACCCTTCTTGATTGGTATTCTATTGCTTTCTTCATGAAGCACTATGGTAGCAGTTGATCCCCTGTAGATTTCTTCCAGGATGTTTATATAAACTTCATCGACACCCTGATTCCGCAGTGTCTCTATGACGGCTGATATTTCTACTGAATCAAACACATTCTCGTAATCTATGAAGGCTATGTATAGTGGTTGGTTATATTCTGAGCATTTCTCTATTACCTGATTGATAGTATGAATGTGGTCGGTTGTTGAGTAGCCTGTTCGAAATCCTGGTTGTTCCTTTGGTTGATTGAATTCTAATGTTTTCTTTACTCTGTTAGCAATTACCTTTGTAAATAGCTTGTGTACTACAGAGAGCAAGCTAATCGACCTGTAATTCTTCAAGTCCTTGTCATCTCCTTTATTATGCATTAAGATGATGTTAGCGTTCTTCCAAGACTCTGGTACTCTTCCCGTCAGGAGACACCTCGTAAACAGGGTGGGTAGTTTTTCTAACACAATCTGTCCCCCATCTTTCAGCAGATCTGATGTTACCTGATCTTCACCAGCAGCTTTGCCTCTTTGCATGCTCTCCAAAGCTTTTCTGACTTCTTCTATCATTACTGGTGGGTTGTCATCTGGGTTACTGCTAGTTCTTATAGTATTAAAGTCGTTGTTGTCCCGGCTACTGTACAGATCTCTGTAAAACTCCTCCGCTATTTAAATATCCTATCCATATTGGTAGTTATTTTGCCTTCTTTGTCCTTTAGTGCATACATCCGATTTTTGTCTATACCAAGTTTCTTCTTCACTGCTTTGACGCTTCCTCCATTTTTCAGAGCGTGTTCAATTCTCTCCATGTTGTACCTTCTTACATTGGATACCTTACGCCTATTAATCAACTTCGAAAGCTCTGCCAGTTCTATTTTGTCTGTTGTACTTGAGACTTTTATGATTTAACGCTTCTTAATGAGATTCTTCGTTTCCTGGGAAAGCTTGCCAGTGTCCTGTCTAACTACCGTGCCTCGAACTTCCCCTGCACACTCCGTAATGATACTCGTCAGATTATCACTCATTGTATCTATGCTAAGGTTGGTTTCCTCACTAAGAGCCGAGTACCTGTTCTGAAGCGAGACTCTGAATTCCTGTACTTTTCATCTCAGTGCTAGCTCATTGATTGGCTTCTTGTGTATCATTTTCTGTCCTGTCTTCATCAATATTTGGCTTTTGTGCTAGTAGTACCCAAAACAGCCAAAAATTTGAACCCTGGAAAAATATGTGGTTGAATTTTTCAAATTTATAACTCAACTGTGTCTTGCGAAATAAACCCAGGAATACTCTTATTAAAAAGCATAGTTTTACCCTATTTTAAGAACGTAGTCTGTCATAATGTACATGGAACTCATTGAGCAAGGTCTGCCTAGCAGGAATAGCGCAACAGCAGAAATAGCACGGAAGTATAACCAACTCTAGAATACCACTGCTTGCCGCGTCCATAGTTTAAGCTCCTCGTGCTGGGAACCAGATAAAACTCGAGCGTAATTCAAATTTTTTAATCACGTACGAACGAGAGTCGACAAGCCCGCTTAAAGAAGTTTGTTTTATTTTCAGCGTATATATTGAAAATGAGAAAGAGAACTTGCGGAGTTTCAGGATTTAATCTGCTACAAGGCTGTATGGAGCGTGATTATAAGCGTCCAATGTTTACATTTAAACCAGTGCTTTATTTATCTGTGCAGCCAGACGGAGCTCGTTTGATGAAGCCCTGAGCGAGCGCTAATCTTCCACCTGCCTTGTTTTATTTACGCTGTACTCTGTCGAGGATTATCAGTGCAGCACGCACTGATGAACACGCCGGCGGCGTGGTAAACACGATAGGAATATCATAATAGGCGGGTATTTTTATGTACTTTGGTGCCACTGTAAATATCTAAGCACGCAGCTTTGGTTATGTTTGACGCTTATTTGGCATGAGCTTGAAACATAAAAAACCTCTTTCCCCCGGTAAGTTCATTTCTTTTCAAACGCACTCTTACACCGCCAGGAGCTGATCTATCTATCTATCTATCTATCTATCTATCTATCTATCTATCTATCTATCTATCTATCTATCTATCTATCTATCTATCTATCTATCTATCTATCTATCTATCTATCTATCTATCTATCTGTCTATCTATCTATCTATCTATCTATCTATCTATCTATCTATCTATCTATCTATCTATCTATCTATCTATCTATCTATCTATCTATTTGTCTATCTATCTATCTATCTATCTATCTATCTATCTATCTATCTATCTATCCATCTATCTATCTATCTAAATATCTATCTATCTATCTATCTATCTATCTATCTATCTGTCTCTCTATCTATCTATCTATCTATCTATCTATCTATCTATCTATCTATCTATCTATCTATCTATCTATCTATCTATCTATGTTTGGTTGTATCTCTGTACGTCAAATTTATTGATTGGCTGATTGTGAAGCTAATGTGGGATTAGACCTAAACGTAGGTAAAACTCCAAAGCGACCACATCTTAGTCCTCATCGTTGACATTGTTGCAAGAGTAATGAGTGAATTAATAAATAAACAAATAAATAAACATTAACTAGCTGCATAAATAAATGTAAGGCGTGTGCGCAGTGCAACGCCAAAGCTTGACGCATTAGACAAAATACAAAGTGTCAGAAAGGACAAAACTGGGTTTAACAAGAAGGGCTGACAGGGTATGGGAAGGGAGGAGGGAGCAACAGGTGATTTATATTGCACAGGTCATTTAAACTGTCGCTCGAACTGAGTTGAGCGCCATCTGAACGCCACGCAGTCATTGGTCACGTTTGACCGGATTTTAAACGTGGCTGAGTCGACGCCCAAAGCAACTGCAAGGCTTTCTATTCAGCACCATTGGTACAGCTTGAAAGGAAATCGAAGAAAGTATTTCGATCGCAGCTGAAACGCCGAGACCAGCTGTAATCAATTTGTATATTATTTCAATTTACCTGTGCAGCACATGCAGGTTGACTATATATGAGAGAGCAGTCGGCTACATGAAATCCATGCCTCGGTGCCTGCTTCCAATGGTGATGATGATAATGATAAGGCTTCTGCCATGGCTCATACCCACTCAGGGCGATTGGCCAGTATAATATTATACGGACTTTTTAGACATATAAAGTAATGAAATATCGGTAACTTTAGGAAGAAATACTTAATAACGGAAAAAGCGCAATAATTGTTTTTAACCATTCAGATCAAGCATTATAGTATTTATCTAATTTATCTAGAATATATTTTACAGTAATGGTAAAATGAAAATGAAAAATTGGGGAACCCTAAAGCTTATGGTTTAAGAGTTTAACGTGACAGCGATGTCACGTTCCTAGATACGCATGTGCCTGCTCTCGGCGTAGTGACGCGTAAAAGGCGGCTTTCGCGATCAGAGGAAGTTAATTTCTCCTTGTTTTCAAGCAGAAATGTGGTCGAGCGATAGAAGATTCGCGTGCCACAAATACGGCCTGGATTCTATCCTCACTCAGACACATAATTTTTTTTATTCTTAGTGCAAACAATTAGTGGATGAAAGCGGTGTGAACTTGCTATGCACCCAATACGTGACCTTAAGAGAATAGGCGATGTAGCGTGTGTCCCTTTTGTAGTGAGTGACGGGCTTAAAAACCCGAAACCATAGGGATAAACACATGCCTAACTGTTGAGTGACCAACGAACCAACCACATAGTTTGACGCCCGCTGGCAATGGGCGCTTGTACCATGCTTTATTACTGCAATATTTCCTGTCGCATTGTTAAGCATGTATACAGGAGGCATGTGTGTGTAAAGCACGAAAGATACTCGCACTGCATTTTCAGGCAGAGGAAGCTCTTTTCACTGTTTTCACAAGTAGAGACGTGGCCTGGTAGTACAACATCCACTTGGCACGCCAACGATCCGGGTGGGATCCCCACTCGGACCCAAGCAACCCTGGTTCAATTATTTTATCATTTATTTTATTTGCATCGTTATCGATTTTTCGGTCACGCAAAAAATGATTATTTTTCGCTTACAAACACCAACGCCGATGCTAATGCCGGAATTTCTGCGAAACGAGCCCTTTAACTCTATTGCGTTAATAATAATTTCTGTTGTAAACTGTTCTCTAGGCTTCATTGTCTTCTGCGGTAAACAACTGAATTCTTCATAGCATAAAATAAAACAGTTAACGTGGTTGCTTGGGCGAGTTGGTACGACCTGATTCATATAAAAAAACAGCGCCAATAACGAAGGACAAGAAAAGAAGGAGACAGACAGCGGCACTGTCTGTCTCCTTCTTTTCTTGTCCTTCGTTATTGGCGCTGTTTTTATGTGCATAAAAGATAACATTCACAAGCGATCGAGCCTAAATGGACCGATGACGTCACGGCTTATGCACACTCTAAACGCGATGCAACCTATATTAAGAAAGCAGTGTTCCTTAATATAATTACGGATAATATTGCTTTTATAGATCACTTACACAATAACATTATATGCTATTGGGGCTCCCGGAATGCTTCCCGTCACCTTTCGTAAAGCGCCAAAACTCCTTGTAGTAGCGCTTTCTTCCACTCTCAATATTGGCCATTGAAAGGGCCAGAAGGAACTATTAACTTCAGCAGAAGCACCTGAAGCGTACCTAAGCAGGAACAGCTGCGGCCAGTAGAGGCGAACGGCAATTGTCAAGCTAGAATATTCAGACTACACCTCGAAATAGTTCAACGGTACTCGCAGAGCTTTTATAAGTTGGAAGTTTGCAAGAAAGCCGCTGGTAATTGAATTCCGAAAATAGCTAACCCACCGCAAACCATTGCACGCAGTGGTGCCAACATGGCTCTTTGCGACTTCGTTAAGTTTCACCAGACTATTTAAAACAGGTGCACAAGTGCGTGCCTGGTTTAATATCCACCTCCTTAGAAAGGCCCAAATACCTTCACTGGTGAGCTCTTTAACCTTAATAAAACAAGGTTAATGTTCCATTTTTAAATTTCACCCGAAATCTCCACATGTGAGGTCACGAATTTCACATTTTTTGTATTTTGACGGAATTGGCTCAACAGAAATGTTTGAACTTTGGTGTGTTAGGTCCATGGCTCCCTCTGAGGACAATGCACCTCAGTTTACTGATTATCAAGTACGTATGACACAGTAGATGTCATCAAAACTTAACACGACATGGCCTTCGGTGCGGCAATTTCAGGGTGCTGTCACCACCCACCATTTCTCTTGGCGCACTTTCTCACGTGGCGAGTGGCTTCTCGTGGTAAAAGTGATGATGTTGGTCGCACTTTGCTAATAAATCAATTTTCTTTTCAGTGTCCCTTCAACGATGCGGAGAAAGCAGCATAATTCCGCCTAAACCAACTTCCTGGCAATCCGAAATCTTCTATTTTCTTATGCGAGAGGCCGCAACATCACCTGGCCGAGCAGGGGTTGACACCTATCAACAAAAGCTAAAAGACGGAAAGAAAGAGTGAAGGAAAATGGAGAGAGACAAGCTTGAAACATGAGTGAGGTTAACCGGACGCAATCGCAATTTGCTCCGCTGCAATGAGACAGAAGGATTAAGCGGGAAAGAAAGAGTAGGAGAGATGGGGGCCACTAATCGCGCGTACACTAGGAAAAGCACATCAAATATGTCGGTGGTTGCAGGGTCCTTTAGATGTTAGGTACGCTAGCAACCAACGCCTTCGCTATAGACGCACATGGACATGGTTCAAGAATCTCGCCTCCGTAAAACAGCGTATGGTCAAAACGCTACGTTATTTCAATGGCAAGTTTGACTATTTACAGCGCTTCGTGTGGTTGTTGTAAATTTCTCGCACCATTTTTTAGTTGTCTTTTTTTCTTTATTTTTGCGCTGTCTTTCTGTTTAAGACTATAACCAACTCACTCAACAGCACGTAATACAGGTGGGCTAAGGCGACCAATCGTTCCGAGCAAGGTACGCTGCAGTGACAACAGATCGCACAGATGCAACCCGGTCCCGGTATTGACAAACACTTAGCTGAATGCAACACTGGCGCCATCTTCATCCTCATGTCCCGAGCACTCGTGAAAATGCTACGCGTCGACGTATCGCCCCGAGAAGTAAGAGCTGCGCGCAGCGCCCGAATCAAGATTAATTCTGTCTCTCGGGGCTGTCTTAATGGAAAGCGGCTCGCGGGACAACATGCATAATGAATGTTGGTGGCACACCAAGCAGGCACCACCGGTGATGCTAGGCAGGGCAACCTGCTATTTCTGAAGCAAACACGGCCTCCCATTTCAGAACGGCCTCTCTTCCATGCACATTTTGTCGCCATTTATGCTGCTCTTTGTTATATTTAGCTAACGTTCGTTTTGCTTTTTTTTTCTGAAAAGAAAACTAATACCATGGTCATTTTTTCAACATATTCGCAATTGCAGATTTCTTTTTTTCTTTTTTTTCAACTTTGATGCGCTCTAACGAGAAAGACAAAAAAAAAATGCCGGAGCTTGCACTAAGGCTAGAAACAGCAAAACTGGAACAATTCTGAAGACTAATCTAGTTGCTTTTAGGTCCTATTTATATGCCTCAACTAGGCGATGCAGGTTGTTTCGAGATTGCTTCTATGTCACTGCTAAGCGTTATCCAGGTGATGCTTTCTGAGTTCATTCTCACCACAGAGCGGTTCGAGTTAGAACACAGCCACAGAAAAAACACGGATGTCCTGATTCCACAGACAGAACGTCGCGTCGTAGCCAAGCTGTCGCACCTTTTATAGATCAACTCATACGTCTTCATTGGTGTAAGCTTTCTGTCACTTCCGTGTCTCCTCGCACCTGCCGTTGACCTTCTCATTCCCTCGTATTCTCTCTTTGCACGTACTCGGGATCTTCGACTCAACGCCGTTGCTTCGCAGGCATTTGTTTTAGAGATAATGGGTGCCTTCTTCATCTTAATGAACCATGGTGAGTGGGGTTATTCACCGATTATCTGTGGCTCATAGGAGTTTAATATGATACTGTTATTATAGGCAGAACGGCACATTCCCATAGGACGCACAAATTACAACTCGCATAAACAGCTTCGCTGTTAAATAAAGTACGCGACGAATACGCGCTGAAGTTGTGACAGTAAGAATGATAGACCTGCGTAAGTTGCCGCTTGAAGTTACCTAGACACTTTGGTTTTTCAGTTAAACTGCATATCGCAACTGCCGCACAATCACACTCAGGGCTACCGAAAAAGGACGACCGATAGACATTACGACGCTTCACCAACGTGTGTGGTTTGCGCTGTTATCCTATTGTATGAGGTCAGTAGGCACAGTTCTGCAGTAGTAGGAATGGAAGTTGACGGTGTCATCAGTCATCCAGTCACGTTCCTTCATAGTGACGCTTCGATACGGCGCTGCAGTGGTCAAACATGAAGCCAATGACAAAATCTCTTCTCCCAGCAGGTACGGAGACGCAAGCGCTTAATTACACAACGCGTACATCACACTTGACATACGTCACTGCCAGTGGTTGCCACCTCCCCTCCTTTCTCCTTTCCATAGCATAGCACAGTGGCAGAAAGTCAGAAACCATCGCCCAAGTGGTCGTCGTGTACGACCACCTTTCGCTTCTCGCGTCCGAATTTTTTTCTTCCTCTCCATCGGTGAACTGTCAAAACGAAACGCGGTTTCAGTAGCGAAGAACAGGTGGTCGTGACATGCGAACCACTCTGCTTACGCGATTGGTGCTGACTTTCACGAACTCTGGAATGCACCAATAGGAATTCCCCACATGAGAGTAAAGCGTAGACCTTAAAATGCTCTTAGCGTATGTACACGTCTATAAGACCAATAAATATTCCTTAAACAGTTTTCAAGATTCTCTCAGCGTTTATGCTACAGCCTAATTAAATCGTTCGCATTATAAACTAACCAAAGCATTTTGCATGAATGCAGCTCTGGGCAAATATAAACGACCATTCTGCTCAACACTCTTTCCCTCCTTAAGAGCGTTCTCATAAATAGCATTGAATAAGTTCGCAATTATATTGCCTCGCCCTTTTCTCAGGTTTTGTTATCACCCCATTACACGTTTAAGTGCTGCTTTGCGCAACTACGCCGAATGACTAAAGATACATCGAGATAATCCTTGAACCTTCCGATGCGATTATCAGCAGCACGGGAACATTACAGATTCTTTTGTAACTCGCGTGGTCGCCAGAAATAGCTCTGTAATATTCGACGGCCCATGCATAAATGCCGACGCACCTCTTCGCTTGTCAGTTGATCGACGGCCGCTATTAGTGCCAGTGTCTTGCTGTAATCTGACTTTTTTTTGCCGAAGACAAGTTCAGCCAAATCAGTTTCAGCTGAACAACCAGTCGGCCTCCTTCTTCCGCACCACGATCCCATGATAACACTACTATGTGCATCCGAGACCTTTGTATTCCAACCACAGCCTACACTAAGTCGTCTTCGTATGTACTAGAGACGTATACGTGGAGAATGGTTCTATAGCAATCGTACTTAGATAAATTTATTCTCACGTCTAGTGTACATAAATAACATTTCAACAGAACGCCTCAACAAAACAGAATATGCACAGGCACGCGGATATGTGTTACAAACAATATGTATAGATATGTACATTATTTATGCTATAAAATGCACCAAATTGCCCCGCCGCGGTGGTCTAGTGGCTAAGATACTCGGCTGCTGATTCGCGGGATCAAATCCCGGCTGCGGCGGCTGCATTTCCGATGAAGGCGGAAATGTTGTATGCCCATGTGCTCAGATTTGGATGCACGTTAAAGAACACCAGGTGGTCGAAATTTCCGGAGCCCTCCACTACGGTGTCTCTCATAATCGTACGGTGGTTTGGGGACGTTAAACCCCAGATGTCAATCAATCATGCACCACAAATTCGCGTAGTAAAAACGAATGTTGGTCACGCAATTATTTATATCAAGCCTTGGACAGCCATCACACATTTCATTTTTCTTACTTTTCGGTTTGAAAAAGAAGCAAGTTGTGTATGCTAAGTATCTTTTTTGACTACCCCAATACTATCACAACGGATTTTTGTACCATATATACCAGAAAAAAAGAAACAAGGATTATTTTACTATAACTCTTCATAAAGGGAACGGACTATTGCACTAGACCATAGAGAATGACTAGACTAAACAACGCGAGCATTTATATAACTGGTAAAATACAATACCTACAATAATATTATAAAAGCAGTGCAAGCTAGCGTAATCATAACCATGAGGCAACGTTTTGCAATCTTGGTCATTCCTATGGAGCACCAGTAAATTAAAATAACGTGCTCCAACAATCACCTATGATTCTGAATAGACCTATAAAAAGTTTTTTTTCTAGTTCACTGGTCTCTTCACTGTTCTCCAAGGAAACAAAACATCATATAACAAGTTAAATAGGAGGATATTTGGAGGAGGTGGATATAGAAAAAATAAATTGCTACTGAAGATGTATTCTGCAGTGCAACAGGAAAATTGGGAACAACAAAAAAAGACCTAAAGAAACCACACACACACACACACACACACACACACACACACACACACACACACACACACACACACACACACACACACACACACACACACACACACACACACACACACACAAGAACAACAATAACAATGATATTGGGTAATGAATACGCCGCTGTTCAAGCTAGCGTGCGCACGCCAACCTTCTTATCGAGCTAATGACGGAACTTGAAAACTCCCTGACTGCACAGGTAGTTATTTTGTAAGCTGTAGGAAATTACTATTTTCTTTTTAGTGTAATATTCTTTTAGATCCAAAAGGCATAGTAAGTTAGGCATTGCTCCAGGCCACGAATTCAGTCAAGTTTTCTTTTTACTTGTTCGTAAAGGAAAATTTTCGAAAACTCCTGAAGTCTTCAAGGCTGACGTCAGATTCCCAAAGGAAAATTATAGAACAAATCCAATTTCTGAAAAGACAATTAGGACCTAATGCATCCTAAATGAACTGAGATTTCTTTGGCATCGTTGCGATCCAGCGATCACAGACGTGATAGCTCGTTTTGGTGCATTGGCAATTCCTTTTACGCGCGCTGCCTCGATCTGTGTAATATCAAATTCAACCAATCAATAAAACTCAATATGCGACGGAAGCTCAAGTTCTTTACAATCATTTTGAAACTGCACAGATGCACAAATTTTATCTTCAGTTGTGTGAGCACCAAGTGACTCTCTTCTTACTCTTTAAAGCACTCCCGGTCAACCACTTCCAGTTTTCAAAAAATAAATGTAGTCTTGTAAAAAGCTGAGCTGCCAGAAAATTGATGGTTCTGGTCAAATTTAACATATACGTGGCAGACATTATTATAGGAGCATGAGTTTTTTCTAAGATAAACGCCACTTGATGGTCAGATCAATAATAAACAATAAATGAATGAGTTCACTGAAAAAGCAGATGGTTTTCTTCTGGGCGGCTGGGATCATTGCTCCACCTGGCGGAGCAGATCTCAACGACGCTCCTCTTTGCATATCATCTGAGATGTCGAGCACCTACCAACTCTAAGGTCATGCTCTTTGTGCATGAAACTTGAGATACACTCCGGCAGCGCGATGAAACGCAATGCTAACCCAACAAGTTCACCACGAAACAAGAGCGGCAAAGCTCGAGTGCTCCTACCAGACAGCTAATCCAAATATTACGGTCAACTGCAATTTTTGCAGTCACGTGGTCTTACGATACTTCAGCTTGCAGACCCTATTTTACGTAAAACATGAGGGCGCTGTAATAACGGGCTGTTGAGAGAATGTTTTCCTGCTTCCGTATTTCTCGACGTTATTCGATAGGGTCAGAAAACGTTGTATTCACCAACCCAACCACAATCATGCGCTGCGTCGACCATACCATTGTTCATTCAGTTGTTGAAGACGCAAAATGGCACAATATGACGGCACCAAAACACATACGTAAAACGATCCTATAAATACAAACTATCCCCTCATGACGTCATATTTCTTGAAGGGACACTAAAGTGACATCACATCACCACATCACATCACTTTAATACCTTAAAGACCCCCATGTAGGAGGTATTACATAAGGGGTGGGTTACAGGTAAATGTACACAGGTTTTCAAATGGAAATGTGCGCGGTGACCTTTTCTTTAAATGTTGATGGGCACGTGATGGCTGGAACGTCACAGGGAAGGCCCTTCCAGTCCACTGCTACATGGGGGAAAAAAGAGGCAGAAAAAGTAGTAGTGCGAGCATGTGTACGGGCAATTTTAAACGCGTGGGCAGTGCGGTGAGATATGCGCGTCGGTGGGACGATGTAGGGTGCTTGATTAATTGATTGATATGTAGGGTTTAACGTCCCAAAACCACCATATGATTATGGGAGACGCCGTAGTGGAGGGCTCCGGAAATTTCGACCACCTGAGGGTGCTTGATTAAGAGGGCTGTGAAAGAGCTTGTGTAGCAAACAAAGGCTGGTAATGCGGCGGCGCACTGAAAGATTCGAAAGACGAGTTTCACGTTTAAGGGATGATATGCTTATGTTATATGAATATGAAGAATGTATGAACCTAGTGGCGCGGTTTTGCACAGACTCTAAGTCATTTATCAAGTATACCTGGTGCGGGCTCCATATGGGAGCTGCATATTCTAGTTTAGTTCGGATTAAAGATTTATAGGCGAGAAGTTTGATGTCAGGTGGGGCATGACGCAAATGACGCTTCAAAAAACCAAGAGTTCGGTTCGCTGATGATATGACGTTCGTGATATGCATGCGCCATGAAAGATCACTGGATAAGGTGACGCCTAGGTATTTATAGGATTTAATTTGTTCAAAAGTAGAGTTAGCTATTACGTAAGAAAAATGCAAGGGATTATGCTGGCGTTGAAAAGAAACGAGTTTGCATTTAAAGGGGGTTAAGCTCCATCAACCACAGGTCGCACCATTGCTGTACACGATGAAGGTCATTTTGAAGCGCAGTTTGATCAGAGGGGTTGGTAATTTTGCGGTATAGAACACAATCGTCGGCAAACATGCGGATATGAGAAGATACATGCATGGGTAAATCGTTAATATATATTAGAAACAGAAGGGGTCCGAGGACGGAACCTTGGGGGACTCCCGATGTTACCGGGAGGGAGCTAGAATGTTTATTTCTAATATCGACAAACTGGGAACGGTTAGCAAGAAATTCTGAAATCCATGTGAGAATTTTGGGGTGCAGATTCAACTGGGCAAATTTTAGTAACAGGCGTTTGTGTGGTACCTTATCAAAAGCTTTAGCGAAGTCTAGAAAGATTGCATCAGTCTGGAAGTTACGGTCAAGATTAGCGTGCATATCATGAGTAAATATAGCTAGTTGTGTTTCACAAGATAAAGATTTACGAAATCCATGCTGGGAAGAATGAAAGAAATTGTTAGCGTCCAGAAAGTTTATTATGTGAGTGTATATGACGTGTTCCATGATTTTGCATGAGACGCTGGTTAGTGAAATGGGGCGGTAATTTAGGGGTGACTGTTTGTTACCTGATTTGTGGACCGGAATGACCTTTCCCACTTTCCAGTCTTCTGGCAGCATTCCTGTTTTAAGCGACAATGAAAACAGCATCGACAAATACCCTGCAATAATTTGTTTAGTGTTTTTTAACAGTTTAGAGTTAACGTTGTCAACGCCAGCCGATGATGAAAGTTTAAGTCTGTCGATAAGGGACGAAATTCCAGCAATAGAAAATTCCACTGGAGTCATTATCGGTAACGTCGTAGTAGGTGGCGAGGGAAGTGGCGAATCGGCTTCTTTTGTGAACACAGAGCAGAACGCGATGTTAAAAACGTCGGCACAATCACCATCGCTAACTTCCTCACCATATTGGTCAGTAAGCGTTGTTTCGCGCGGCGGTTGCGGGTTTATAACTTCCCAGAACTTTCTAGGGTTATTTGATAGAATTTTAGGTAAGTCAATGCGATAAAACGTCTGTTTTGCACTTCGAATCGCAGCATAGTATGGGTCTTCTGCAGCATAGTACTTCTCCCATGCGCACGCAGTACCATTACGTTTCGCAGTACGAAAGAGACGTTTCTTTTTATTTTCCTGCCTTATTAAAAGTTTCGAAAACCATGGTTTATTTTGATTAGCAGGTAAGTTCATCTTTGGGATATATGTATTAGTTAACTCGAATATTTTGTCCCTGAAGACTAACCAGTTACTGTTAGGAGATCTGGAATCGAAACTGGATTCAAACTCAGGCAGGAAATCCCGCAGTTCATTATTGATTGCTTCATAGTCACCTTTGTTGTACATATGAATTGTTCTGCTGGAAATGTGGCGAGTTTTAGGGATGAAGTTTAATGTAGTATGAATGACTTTAGGATCACTGATTTCACGTAGGTAGGAGATAGATTCTAAACTTTCGGGGCTGTTTGTTAGTATAAGATCTAAAATGTTCGAAGATTCACTAGTTACACGAGTTGGTTCCAACACCAGTTGCGTAAGGTTAAAGTTCAGACAAACATCGACAAATTCTCTTGCTTCGGCATTTCCTGTAATTAGTTGAGTTTCGTTTATCCAGTCAATATTCGGGAAATTAAAGTCGCCATAGAGGAGGATATGTGCGGATGGGTGTTTATTATTAGCGTAGACAGCACTTCATTCAGTTCGCGGGCGAAATTTGGATCAGAGCGAGGGGGCCTGTAGCATACGCCAAGTAATACTGTTTCGGGTGGGGCACGGCACAATACCCATAATATTTCAAGTTGTGAAGGAATGTTGATAGGGGAGCAAGATAGCTCTTTGCTAGTGGTGATGAGTACTCCCCCACCACGTGCGTTCTTACGGTCATGACGAAAAAGATTAAAGTGCGGCAAGTCAGCCAGAGCCTCTGTATCCGAAATGTCGTCAGTAAGCCACGTTTCGGTCAATAAAAGTATACAAATAACAATTCACGTCAGAATGAAAGCTCCATGTATGACGACGTCTAAAACAACAATATTATCAACAGCAGTGCCATACTTACCGAGAAATTAAGGTGAACAAACGCACGATAACAAATGCGCCACAGTAGGGCGTTCGCAAGATAATCCCGATGACGTCAGAAAAACCTCCTAAAATAATCACTAGTAATCGATCCAGTTGCACTAAATAAAGAACCATTCGTGCGTCAAGAGACGTAATAAAATGCTGTTTGTTCGTTTCTGTTTGATTTATGGAATAAAAAACCACCGCACGTTACTATGGGGAACGGCACGAGTGATTCAAAAATTCAATTTTCCTCTGATCAAACTGGAAAGGTCGTGCCATCTAGCGGGGCCCAGTTGAACCAAGCACGCCTGCACATGACCGGGCTAGACTCCACCTGCACGCGCTAGTACAGTCTAGCTCGGCGGAGGCCTGCAATCTTGAAGGCCATGGCTAAAAATTTTTCAATGGCCATTCTTGGTGCTGTGGCTTTGGCTAGTTTCCCTCTGCTGCTACTATAGCGACGGCGGCCACGCATTAAAGCCGGACATTGTTGTGCACGACAAGAATGACGTGAAGTGCACTAACCCGATGCGGACCACTGAACGCGTTTGCATTTCAAAATAATTGGAACATAAGTAGCACTACGAGGTTTCTGAACCGCTATTTCAATAATCATCGTCGACTTAATAGTTGCCTTCATTGTACTTTTAATTTCTTTTTTTATTTCTTTTACATTATTATTATTATTATTATTATTATTATTATTATTATTATTATTATTATTATTATTATTATTATAAAATGAAGAGGCAGTGCATGGTGGCCGTTTTTTGGTGTCAGCTACCCTTCTTCCTTCAATTGTTCGATTGTTCGAATAAAAAAAATTGAGAGAAAATTCGCGAGTTGACATTGTGCCTCAGATATGCGCAAAATTGTTTTTGAATTGACAATCACCCACGTTTGAACGCAGAAACCTGGGCAATGTTGGTGGACGCTGCGGATGTTGTCGTACTTCAACTGTTTCGCTTGACAAACGGGTTGACAGAGAGACGGACCAAAATTTTTGCGTTGAAGTATCCCAAGAAACACTATTCTCTTCAAAAACATATACATACATACATACTTGCTTATATTTTATGAATTTAAAAGTACTCGTTTTCACCACCGCACATACACCACACTTTCGATGCAGTTCGTTCAATGCTCGACACAAATGTTAGTGTCATAAAAAAAAACGAGCATTCTCACCGCTTTCTCATTTTTTTAATGATGGTCAGGAGCCCAGTATTTTGCTCCTGTGTAAGCTTTTCCCGCGCACTTGCCTGGAAGCATTCTCCTCCCCCTTCTTTTATTCCCTATTTTCTTTGTCCCAGTGAGGGATAGAAAACGGGATGCACGTCGGGTTGACCTGTCTGCCTTCCTTTTCTTTCGAGCTTCTCCTAAACAAAAACAAACAAAACGTGTGGACGCGAGAAACGCGGAACAAGAGATTCCAGTGAAGTGATGACCCAATTTTCTGAGAACGTTACTAAATTAGGCTCGCATTCGTGAAGAGCCGTCTCATGGCGTGCATAGCTGTACGAGGCGCCGAACGCTGTTGGGACTCTGGGGTGTCGTTATGGGATCATTTTCGAAAAAAGCTGCTTATGAAGGCGCAAGCGGACGAAGCAGCAGAGGAAGACAAGGCCGATAAAACTGAACGAGGAGAGAAAGCACTCGAGACGATGAGTGGCATGGCTGCCACGTTACTTTGCCCCTTTAGGTGACATGCAGGCTCGCCTTGCTTGACTTCATTTCAACGATTTCCCCGCATCAGCGCAGGGTGGCAAACCAATACCTTGCATATAGTTAACTGTTATAAGGCCACAAATCGGATGCTAAAAAACCTGTTGCTGCAGCTTACGCAAACCAGTCAGATTGTTCCCCCAAAAGCCTACACAAGTTATTGCGAGCTTCCTCGATAAGCGCTCGCTTGATTTGTGCGTTACAAGTGAATCACGGAAAGGTCGCTCACACGAAGGAATGAAGGAAGAAAACGGGAAAGGGGAAGGCAAGAAAGTTACCCAGAAAACATGCCGGTTCACATGGTCATGTTTAATGTATACCATGATACTTGATGCATTTGTGCTGAATAATGACATATTAGATAATTTTATGGGGTTAAGGTAATTATATTTACAACACAAATTTACGCGCAATTCCCTTTGCGGACTTCTTTCAATACCAGCATCTGCGTAATATAAGCGATGTTTGCGAAAACAATGCGTCTGCATTTTGCACAGCACTAACAGATTGAAACGCGAAACTTTAGGGCTAAGTAACACTCGTGTTTTCGTTTGCAGCGTCTAGAGTCCGATAGGCGTAACTTTCAGTGCAGCATCAAAAACCCAATTTCATCTTTGGCGGCCGGATTCGCAGCGTTGACGCAGTTTTTACAAGCCATTGCTCATACAGCAGTCATTGCAATTGAAAAACTATGAAGTGTTTTGATCCGTGATTGCTAGAATGACAAGCTTCAACATATTGAACGTATGTTTCTTTTACATACTATAAATTCATACCTGTTATCTCTTATACGTCTAACATATTTCTTAGACAGGAAAACGTGTTTGAGCTGTTGTGTTCTTCCAAAAGTTATTTTCGTCAAAATCGCATGAAATTTACTTCCCTGTCAGGTTAGCTTCCCGTAAGCTTGTTTATGCTGCTGGTCTGGCAGGTTGTTATGATTACCAATCATGGAAGTGATTACCCAGGCGACAGCGCCATAAAAAGCAAATGAATAAAGAAGACCACACTATTAAACAGCAGGATGTTAACCACTATTTCCCTTTACTTCATTGCTTCGTATTACATCTTTTTATTCTCAACCAGTGATAATGATCGCACTCTCGACCATTAGTTTGCGCAACTAAAGGCGTGAGCCACCGTTAACGTGTCTCTTTTCGCCATCGATCAGCGTTTGCATCGTTAATGATCGCTTGCTGGCGCCATGTTACCACGTGAAGAGCAGGACGAGCCGTGTTTTGTATTTTCTCAAATCCAAGAAGAACACATCACGACCCTCGAAATTTAAAAATATGCTACACACAGGAAAAACCGTAAGCACTGGTGGCTGTGCAACAGAGCAGCACCAAGGCTTGGCGATTTTATCCTGCGATATTTATAAAGTTTTCTTTTGCTGTTTGGGCTGTTATTTTAGATTATATTTTGCTGGAGTGGTCGTTATTTTAGTGCGTAGTGCTTATAAAGATTGAGAAGGTAAGAGAAACAAATTTTCCCAAGAAAATTTGTCTTAACGACTCGCGTCACGTTCAAATTTTCTAGCAAGTTCTCGCGCGTCCCGTTAAAGCACTAGTAAGAAGATAAAGCTTTAAGCTGCGACTGATCTGAAAACAAGTCGAGAACCACCATTGTATACTGCGGAGTTTCTGCGTTTCCCGAGTGCCACCTCCTCTGTTCGAAAAGAGAACTTTTAAAGTCAATCCACCAATTGTAATGGGCAGAAAGGTTTATTAGGGGCAAAGCTCATTATGACGTGGGCCTGTCGCTCCTCTTCCTCCTATGTATGTATGTATGTATGTATGTATGTATGTATGTATGTATGTATGTATGTATGTATGTATGTATGTATGTATGTATGTATGTATGTATGTATGTATGTATGTATGTATGTAGCCACCGGTGGCACATACCCGCTCTAGATCGGGTATGTGCCACAGGGGATGCGAGATGAGAGATGGTGGTGCTTGGAGTGTTCACTAGATGGACGCACGGACGGACGGACAGACAGACTAGCAGACGGACGAACGGAAGGATAGGCGCGTGGACGTACGGACGGATGGACGCACGAACGGACGGGCAGGCGTATGGACAGACTCACGGACGGACGCATAGACAGACGGACGGACGCATGGATTGACACACGGATGGTCACGCGGACGGACGGAAGCACGAACGAACGGGCGGACGGGAGCACGTTCTGGCTGACAGACGCTTCGCCCCACCCATCATCATTCACTCCGTGTATATGCTGTGATTTTTTTAGAGTAGTGGCACAACAGAACCCATATTGAGAACCGAAAGCGATAGCTGATTTGAAGACGGCTGAAACAATAAGAGCTCTGATGACGATAGAAAAATTGGTGGCGTATTGGCGTGACGGTCGCCGAAAGACCATAGTCTTCTGTCTACAGAGAGAGAGAATAACACGTTCATTTGACGTTCTGCGTCATAAAATCGGTGAGTCGGCGCTGCGTGAGATATGTGCGCAATCTAGCAGTAATTTGAAATAATGGCGTTTTTCTAGAACGTGAAGTCCTTGGTAAGAGCCACCACCGTGCAGTTTTTATTTTTAGTGAAACCCGGGAAACAGACGTTTTTTTTTTTTTTTTGGTCATATCGTCTCATTGTCAGAGCCACGTTCTAAACACTGCGGTCTTTTGAATTGTGTATTTATGCATTTTATAAATATAGTAACACACCGCCTAATGACCCCGTACTGATGCTGCGCGAAAATAAGCATAATACTTGTTTTTTATTGACAATACCAGCACGTATGAACGCAAAAACCAGATCAAGATGATGGTCTTTGAGGAAGGGGTTAAACTATAGTGAACTACTGAATCTAGTGACAGTGGTTGTTACTGAAAGAGTCAGATGATCATCGCATTTTACAACGTGGTCCGTGCACGGACGGCTTTTAGCTCTCTCATAGTAGAGTACCAAGTGCTCTAAATCATTACCCACTTCTTCCAAACACACATGCAAAAAAAGCAGGAAAGACTGACACACCGAGAGACAGAGCAAAATTTCTGCATCGAGGTGTCCCAAGAAAGGCTATCGTCTTTAAAACTTCGAAGGCGACGATGGGGTATTAAACAGCTGTTTTAGATAAGACAGCTGAAGGGACAGGCCGGAGAGAGATGCGTTAGAGGAACAAAAGATACAAGGAGAATAGACAAACTTCTAGCTTCCCTGTCATTACAACGTCCATACGTCTGACAACACAGGCATTTTGGTTTTCTAAATGGTTCGAAATATTCTGCAAAACGCTTGAAATCTTGAATCTGCAAATCTGTTTACGTCAACACACATAACCTAATAGTTATAATATGTGGGTTTTCATGACCCAAAACTACGATATGATTATGAGGGACGCTGTATTGAAGGGCTCTGAAAATGGTTACCATATGGCGTTCCTTAACCTGCATTAATATTGCAAAGTACACGAGGATCTAGCATTTCGATGAAGTAGAGATGTGACCGCCGCAGCCGGGAACGAACCCGTGACCCTTGGGTCAGCAGCTGAGCCCCGTACTTGCTACACTACCGCGGCGAAGCTAACGAATAATTTACGGTGAAGTTAACATGTGACTTAGTCTCCTTAACAATTATTTCCGCAAGATGTTTCTTCAGATGAGCAGAGCGTCTTTTCGTGAATAAGTTTTTGTTTACACGACCAATTAAAGCTCGATATAAGATGAAAATGAACGCTCAAGGAATAGATCGATACGTTCACAATATAAAAATGTATTTGGCATCAGGCAATACACGCAGTCGACTGTTCTCTGAATGCCGCTCCTTGTTTACAAGCCAAATATATTGGTGCAATGCAGTCATAAACCAAGTATTTTAATGTAACGAGGATGCAGATGCCTTCTCTTATAATAGATTGTGCCTTTCACTTTCGAAAGATAAGGAGCCATACACTGCGCGGGGAGGGAAGGTACACGGTTGAACGGGAAAAAAAAACTTGACTCGCTTTCCATGAAGCCCGCAAGGGAGTCACAGCGAGCCGCCCCGTTTCTTAGGTACCTTGCCAAGTGAACCACATGAGTGGACAAGGGCTGGCTGGGCGTCATCACGGTGTCGGGGTAGTAAAGTTCTTGCTCCGATACCGGCTTACGCCTCCTCATGATATAAATCTGGGGGCGTTAAGTAAAATGAAGCAAGATAAAAAGCTTAGGGACCGAAGATGCCCCTGAGCAACCTTGGAACAGTTTTTGCGAGTCTAGTGTGCAAAGAAGAAAGAAATATCAACCACACTGAGAAGAAAACGAAAATTTTCGCAGTTTATTCGGGTCGTAGCTGAACCTTTCTCGCCCGCAACTTGCGAAGCAGGTATAACAGCTAGCGCAGAAAACCGCTCGTAAAGCTTGGTTCGCGTGTGAAAAGTTTCGGCTATAACTGTAAGGGCCACGGTTGTTACGTTCCGACAGATATCGATCCTTCGATGTCGGCGACGAGTCATGTGCAGTTTGAGCAACAGATTAAGAATCCCACATAGAACTCGTTAGTTGTCTCAGCGAATGGTTTTGTTGGAAATAACGAGCAAACACGAATACAAGCCTGCGCCTGGTATTGAAATGATCTTGGGTTTTCTCTTATTGCTCGCATCACATATAAACGATGCTGGAGCAAGACTTTTACAAGTTTCTGTATTCCTAGGAGATCGAGCAAGTGGGGGGTAAAAACGCTAGGTGCCTCATCAAAAGCGACAAGTGACCGTCGGCGTCAACGCGGGAGATGCACGAAGTCATCCTCAAATGGTGGCGTGACATCATCATTATGTTACAGGTCGCCATATATTGTGATGACATGACGGCGTCATGTGGTGCCGTCACGTATGGCTTTTCCCATCAGATGCATCGATGCAGCGCCCACAAAGCGTAGAAAAATGGACATTCGCTCCCTCACCGAGGTGGTGGTTCCCTCTCTTGGGCCACCCAGAGTGAGCTGCACGTTCCCGAAACGTTTTAGCAAGTCATACCTAAGTGACGCGATCACCTCGTAGTCAATTCTGTGAATTATAACATCTTCGACCTAATTCTTTCATTTTAACCTAGTTTGGAGCAATGCTAGCCTTGCTGCGATTTCTAATGAACCTTTTAGATTTAGTTTGAGCGTTATCGCACCACATGTGATGCATGTATGCACGGCAAGTTAGACCATTAAAGTGATCCGCCCTTAAAAGAACTAGACGACGTTTTTACTTTGGCTCGCTATTGATTCCGGCACTCCACCCTCTCTCAACAGAACCGATATGGCAATCTGTCTTCAATGTATGCGTGCTGCTCGCGCGATATGTTCAAGCGTTTTCAGAGCGAACTGCTTGAACCCACGTTTTCAATTTAGAACGCTCCCGTGTGGCAGCCGCAACGTCATTTTTGTGTGTGCGTGCATATTCCGCATATCTTTGTTCGGAGAAGTGCCTCAGGTTGTATACCTTCATCACATCAGTGTTGCCTTCTCGATGGAGTCGGAATCTCCTACTGCACACTTTTTGATAGAGAATCATCTGTTACGTGGGTGCTTTCGACTACTGTCTATTACAGTAGAGGCTAGTTACAGGAGCACTTGCATTACCTCTACCGTCAACAAAGTAGAGACGCCAGTGTGTGTCCCTTCTGGCGAAAGCCTATAGCGCGATGCATGCGCTGCAACATCATGAGGGCTGCCTTTCTTTTCACGCCTCGTCAGGCTCCATTGTCTGGGGAGACGGCTTCCACGCAAGTCATGACAAGCCACTTTTACGGGCCAACGAATCCAGGCATAGTCAAAAGCCCGCCTGAGATCACGGCGACACATTTATGTTGCTTACCTGACGCTGACAAAAAGCGTTGCACCAAGGACTCGACGAGTCGCAAAATGGGTTTGTTGGCTGATGAATATAAGCAACTGGTTTGTGTGTGAGCTCAACACAAGGACAAATGAATACGCGAATAAAAGCGTTGCAGGTGTCGTTCTTGTGTCTTCCTTCGTGTTTGTCCGACTTCGCGTTACGGTCAGTTGCTTTTAATTAAAATTAAGGGCAGAACTTCACCTTACTTATCTAACACATCATGGTTTAGGTGCAGCTCTAATAACACTTGAAACTTCAATCGTACCTCAATATCTTCGCGCGTTTTTGTCAGATAGTGTTATATTTATTGTAACACTTATATTAGCATAAAAACTATAAAACATCTTTCAGCAGAAGTAGTGTTCTTACGAAGCTGCATTCACATTAGTTTGCCTCTTTTTTTTAATAATTCAGGTCAACTACAAAGACAAGGCAAGAACGAAAGCTTTGGGATCACTGCAAACTATTTGCTCAATCTTCCTAACGAGAAATTCGTACTGATAAGTTTGTTGAGTGACCTGCAACTTTCCCATTGCTGAAGAGTTTGCTTTGACGCGTTTGTTGGGTGCATAATGAAAAATAAAACCACAGTGGCTCAACCGTAGCCAACAATATTTCTTCAGCTTTCCTTAAAGTGCTAACGACATTTTTGAATGAGCAAAAAAAGTATACCCCACTTTTATAAACGAATATTAATGGACAAAATGAAATACGTTTAGGCACGACAGCAAAATTGCGATGTACATATGTGTGAAGGGTTTGTATGGGTGTAGAGCATTGTCTCTCAAAATATAAATGCAAACACTATGTCCGAAAAGGAGCGGTAACAAAGAAAAAGACTGATAGCAGCTTCTCGAAGGAAGTACACCGATTTTTAACGAGGGAGACCTAGCTATAGCTTTTCAGCTATAGACCTAGCTATAGCCTTTTAAAAAGTTCACTATAGAGAACTTTCTGAAAGGCGTCACTTAGGGGGGAATTGTTAAGAGGATTACCTTGTCCACCTTTTGTTCGGTCCTCTTTATCGTACATTGTTGTTTGCACGAATGAAGGCCTTTCTGCGCGGATTTAAGAGATTATCGCGAGCGATGCACCCGCAATGGCGAGCGTAGTTTGACAAGCTGAAATTAATCAAGCGGAATACAATCACCGACTTCAAAATCAACGCTTCTTATTGCTCCTTTCTATAACAATATAGAGACCGTCAATAGTTAGGTTTGGGTGCTTGATAAGTCTTATCTTAGTTTCGCTTGAATGAATAGGTCTTTACTTGTTGGCTTCCACAAAAGTGATTTGTTTATTCCATGTGTCTGTTAATTAGACACTTCTCTCTCCTTCTCTCTCTTTCTCTCTCTCTCACTTGGTGGCGAGATATATTATAGGCTGATGGTTAGGCGTACCACGTTTGTCTGCAGAATGAGATATGATTAACCTAAAGATCCAAAAAACTCAGTGTATCAATGCAAAACTGCACACATAGTTTTTTTAAAGCCTTAATGAGGTTTGCACGTTTGGAAAGCATCAAAATTGTTGTTGTTTTTAGTTGTTTTGACCAAGGCAGAGATAACCAAAGCAGTCACTCACAGTAACTAGAGTCGACAAGATTGCGAATTCGACAGTATGAAGGGATGCCCTGGTGTTTGTACAATATCACAAGCGCTGTAGCATGCCTAGTGACAAGCGCTAGACTAGAGGTCTAACATATCGAAAGACCTCAGTAAAGTTATTTATCCATCCATATGAGAATATCAGAACATGAATTTGATTTCGCAATCGCGACCAAATCCCAACAAAGGCACGTCCGAAACGCTCGTGTGTACAATTTTATTGATATGTTTAGTGGAGAACCACGAGATCAAAATAAACCAGGAGTTGTGTCCAGCGACATGTCTAACAAATCTTGCTTTCATTTAGAACGCCAAGTTCATCAGGGACTGTACTCACGAAGCTTTATTTTTGTAAGTACTACTATTTTATTGGCCAGATGGCTTTGCAAAACTTATGTGCAGTATCGTGATTGGCTCAAATGTTCTCTCAAGAACTTTTCTTGGCTAAAATGTTTACATTGGTAATGGCGTTGTTCTTCGTTATAAATGTTGTTCTGGTGCATAAAAAAGATGAAAAAGACAACATAGGGAAAAATGTTATCATATGAATGCAGTGGATTGAATATGCTATCCAGGGATAACTGTTCTGATTATCACCATGAGCGTTTTCTGCGCAGCTTCATCAATGCATCACCATCGTTTATGTTGGTCGCCGACCATTGCTATTGCATAATGAATACTTAATAACCCACCACTCCATGTCCACCCTCATTAGAAATACAGAACTTTTCTCCGTGAATGCTGTGGTAAAAGTAGGAAGGTGGGAACAAAAATAAAAGATCGTCCACTAAACACACCCGGTACAATGTGTTAACACTGCTCGTCGAGAGGTATGCAAATATTTCCGGCATGCTTGGGTTTCTCCACGCGATCAACCATTACGCTAGCGGCATACAAAACAAACAGCGGACGGGGATGGTGGCACTGTAAACATTGCGAGTTGCAAAAATAAACGGCGGCGACTAATCACGGTGACACTTCACCGCTCCAGTCGCTTACAAACCGCTGCCGCTGTCCGAGTCCCGAGAGAGCACACCGAGCTCGGCAAACTGCTACGCCACCAAATTTTGCCGGCTGCCTGCAAATTCGCGTTTTTCGTTCCATTATTTTTTTCTGTTCTCGCCGGGGGGCTCCCACCCCGTTTTCCCACATTTGTCAGGAAGCCTTTCGAACGAACCCTGTGCAGCACATCGCTGTCAAGCGCTCGTGGCTGCGTATGCACCTCTCAATTCACTCGTGGCAAATATGCCGATACTCTCTCTAACATGTGAGAACGAAGCGAAAAATAGTTTTAGGGGCGAAGCTCCTTAAGCCGTTGGTCGTGCGTCCGCGATGTATGTAGTAGTAGTAGTAGTAGTAGTAGTAGTAGTAGTAGTAGTAGTAGTAGTAGCCACCTCTACGGCCGGACTAGAGGAGCGGCAAGCGCGCACTGTTTTGAATTGAGGAGGAAAACCGCGCACGTTAATCCTAAATAAAGAGATGGTTGTTTCTGATGGAATAACCTACAGAGACGAGTATAGCGGACTTATTCTCCAATAAAATTTGCCTTAAATTTATTGCTCCCTAAAAAAACTAGTAACGGAAGGATGAACTTTGAACACTATCTGACCAGAAAAGGCTGCCACGTTAAACTCACTGGGCGTAACCTTCTTGGTTTTAGCAAAGTTTAGCGAGGGTTGGGCCGTACTGCCATGAACTAGCAGCAGGGAAAGGCTGGAACTAGACACGAAGTGTAGGCCGTAAGAGAGTGCGCGTATGCTGCTCCTCCAGTCCGGCCATGCCGTGTGGGAAAAGTATCCTTAAGCCGTGCCACCTCTCGTTTAGTCCTTGAAATGTCCGCTGTATGGCGATACTTCTTCATAATGAATAAATGATGAAAATATGCGAGATAGCGGTACTTAGAGTGTTCACTATAGATGAACGGACGAATGGAAAGACGCATGGATGGATAGACAAACAGATGCATGGACGGATGGATGGACGCACGGACGAATGGGCGGATGGACGCATGGACGAACGGGCAGACGGGTGGATGCACGGACGAACGCAGGGATGGACGAACGCAGAGACGGACGGACGAGTGGATGCACGGAAGGACAGATGGATGGACGGACAGTTGCGCAGACGGACGAAAGCAAGAACGAACGGATGGACGGAAGCATGGTAGGACTGGCGGACCCTTTGCCCCACTCATCATCATGCACTCCGTGGATATGCTGGGATTTTAACGCGATAGCGTTAGAGAGCTCATGTCGCAGAAATTCCGCCGTCGGCGTCGCCACCATTGGTTGTGAGCAAAAAATCGACCGTGAGTGAAAAAGCTCGTTACAGAGATCGCCCCGGGAGGCTGCTACTTGTCCACGCGTGCACACGCGATCACACTGAGAAAGCCGCGCATTCGAAGAAAAACAAAATGGCAGCATATCCACGGAGTGAATGATTGAGAGTGGGGCAAAGCATCCGTCCGTCCATTCATTCTTGCTTCCGTTCGTCCATGCGTCCGTCTGTGTGACCGTCCGTGCGTCCATCCGCCCGTCCGTGCGTGCGTCTGTTCGTGCGTCCACACGTTCATCTGTGCATCCGTCCCTACATTCGTCCATGCATTCGCCCCTGCGTCCGTCCATGCGTCCATCCGTTCGTGCAGCCATCCATGTGTCCGTCCATGCATTTGTCTGTGTGTCCGTTCATCCATCTATTCAACACTCCAAATACCACCATCTCGCAACTTTTCATCATATATTCCCCATATAGTAGCACCACCATCCAGCGGACATTCGAAGGACTAAACGAGAGGTGGCACACGCACACTTTCTTACGGCTTGCGCTTCGTGTCTACTTCCCACCTTTAACCACCTTGAGTTCAAGGTATATACTAGTTCATTCTATTCATGGCACTGCGGCCCAATGCTCGTTAAACATTTCTAAAACCAAGGATGTTACGCCCAGCGAGTATAACGTAGCAACCCTTTCTTGTCAGATAGTGCTCAATGTGCATGCCAATAATAGGGAAGGAGAGAAAGGAGAATTCGGCTTTTAGTGAACGCGCATGCTGCGAATTTTTTATTGTTCAACAACGCACAGGAGAAATCTCCCATTGGCACCACCTTGCAAGTCAAAACGTAAGACTGGTTACGCACTACGACTACGACTACGACTACTACAAGAAACGAACGTGTGCCGCTTTAAGGAGCTTCGCCCCTAACACCCGTATGTACCATTAACGCGCGCACGCTGCTACAATCTACTGTGTGCTTGTGTGCGTGTGTGCGGTGTGTATGTACTTAGCGGTTAAATGGTGCACTAGGGTCTGGATTTCGCTATCGCGTTCAACTCTTAAAGGCGCCGGTTCAAGGCCCCCAATTTTCTTTTAATCCGCAGCATTTCTTTGCGTACTGTAAGCACTTTTGACATCTATCTTTCTTTCTATCTATCTATCTATCTATCTATCTATCTATCTATCTATCTATCTATCTATCCGCTTACGTCTCGGTGCTCTCATGATCACCCCCTTAACTTGGGGTAAACCAAATTAGTAGGGGAGAGTAAAACAATCCGCCGCGGTGGTCTAGTAGCTAAGGTATTCGGTTGCTGACCCGCAGGTCACGGGATCGAATCCCGGTTGTGGTGGCTGCCTTTTCGATGGAGGCGAAAATGCTGTAGGCCCGTGTTCTCAGATTTGGGTGCACGTTAAAGAACCCCAGGTGATCGAAATTTCCGGAGCCCTCGACTACGGCATCTGTCATAATCATATGGTGGTTTTGGGACGTTAAACCCCACATATATATCTATCTAGGGGAGGGTAAAATGGTTTCACGAATACGACTCGCTGGTCCTGACATGAATATTGCTACATTCCCGTTACATGTCTAATGAATCAGTTTCCAACAAATAGCGACACATACCCGGGATGGGTATGTGCCACTGGTGTTTGACAGTGTGCCTACCCAGGAATGGCGAGAACACACATGGGTAATTTTAGAAAAAACGGACATCAGCAGCGTTGACCGGACGAATTCAAAGAATAAATGTCATTGTCCCAGTGAGAATTGAGTGCTAGCATTCTGCTTGGCAATCAAATATTGTACCACAGAGCCAAGCCATGTCCCAGAACTACGCTCCAAATAGAGCTTAACGTTCGAAAACGTCAACTGTGGTTGCAGTGCTAGGTATGCAACTTTATTAACATTGCATATATGTACTCCTAGTTTTAAAGTTTGTTGGTGTAGTGGTGTCCAGGGCTACGATCTTCCCGAGCAGCAGCGCTTTATGTCAGCTTACCACTTCTGGGGTGGCTAATATCTATGTGGCTGTTGGCGTCTTTACGCAACCGCAAAGCGACTGGTGATACAAACATGCGACTGTTCAACGTATGTCTGTGCGTGTATTTGTACATATATTTAGTGCAACTTCTTGACGTTTCGCTCAAGAAGAAAATTAGGACACAGTCGGCTTATATGCACATGCTTCGCATGACATAGATACCCAAGGTACGTGGCATATGCCGAAATTTTCTTGTGCTTGATGAAAAGTTCACACCAATATGGGGCTTGATTGCAGAAATCGTGAGGGTGCGTGACGTGTCTACCGGTAAAACATCAGCACAAACAACGAATTCCCTCAAACCGTCCCCAAGCGTAGAACGCTGTTACGCTCTCTTTTGTAGCGTCCATAGGGCAAGCAACAAATTATTAGGGAGTGTTAGAATATTGTTTGCGAGTGCTGCGGGCGTTACGGGCAAAGCGGGTGCCATATGGGTTTTAGAATAGTGTTTGTCATGCTGCAAACCACAACGCACGATCGCAGCGACAGCGTAGCCTCGAAACCAGCGCTTTCGGGTCACATGAGGGCCGCGATCGCTGCACGCGATTTCGGATTTTCTGCGTGCGGTCCGCGAACGCGAACGCCGACTCGCGTTACGACGCATGCGCAGTGGCAGCGACCGCACCGCAAGGGCTCGCGGCGCGCTATTCTAAAACTCCCTATCAGCCATGCGCTTTGGTGTGTGCTATATAGCAACGCCTTGATCAAAGCTTCAGTTGCTGAACTAACATTCCAGGCGTCCAAAGCCGTTTCAGGGTATTCGAAAACCACCACCCACTTTATGGCGCTCTCTTTAGTGGATTAGGGCATGTTATATGCGCAACCAAGCCGACTGGTTGGCGAACCCGTCAGCAAACCAGACAGCATGAATGGGCATGCTTTATAGCACAAAGAAATCGCCCTATGTTAGCAAGTAGGTTTCTCTATTTTCACTCTGCCTCTGTAGCTAGTAAAAAGGGACATTAATTAGTTGTCGATCAGTTGTTAGTGAACGGGTATCCCATCTTGCCTGTTGTGCACGACTTTTGCGCACCCCTTTGCAAGATGCTTGCCACTGCCGTTTTCACCGCATATGAATAAACCAGTGCAGACGCCTGTTTTTTTTTGTATTAGAAATGCGACATAAATAGTGTAAAATATTTCTGTTAAGCCTGCTTGAAAAGCAAATGTGACTAATCGGGACCACAACCCAGTTTAGATTGCGCCAGCTTGAGCATTTCTAGATGCATCCTCACAAAGAATTCCTGTTATACCAAAGTCCATTATCACATAAAAACTAACGAAACGGCAACGGCCATCTCGCACGTACCACGTCTGTATATTGAACTTTAAAAAATAAAGCAAAGCTCGATTTCTTTGGGCAAGTTTCAAAGCTTTAAATTTAGCCGAATTGAATTAGTGCGTTGCGCTATTCCTACTACCAGTGTATTTACGCAAAGGCCAGACAGCACTCAAGTGTAGTCGGCAAACAAACGACTGCCCTCTATGTCACAAGTGGCGCGTAGACAGAGACAGCGAAGATAACTGCAGCGCTGCTTGCTGAGATGGGCGCAAGGCAAGATGGCGAGAGATTTACAAATGAAGGCATGGCTTCCAGTCGATTAACGCAATTAGGCGTTTCTAACAGCATTGATGGCCAAGCGTGCCCTTCCTTCCTTTCCATTCCACAGCGTACGCCTCCTCCTCACCAGAACACAAATGGTGGATGGAGACTTCAGATTGCGGGACTCGGACCGTATAGAAGAGATTGCGTTGAGCGCATGGCTATCGCCCCTCTTTTGCTAAGCGGCCGCCTAGAAAGAACGGGTTCAACGAACGTTTTGAACGGCCGGACTACGAGCGGCACCACCTGCCATCCGAGAAGGAACGACTTCGCGGCAGTGGCCGGAAACGCGATTAGCCCAAGCCGGCGGGCTAATTGAAGCAAAGTGGGACAGCGGTTCCTCACTAACAAGTTCTTTAGCCGCCGCGCTTAAACGCCCTCTCTGTCTTACTCTCGACTCCCCATATCCCCCTCCCAAGTTTCTTATCGGGAAGAAAGTGCACTTGTACCGTCTGGCAACGATGACAAGGCTGCTACAGAGGAACCTTCCCAGTCATGCCAAGCGTGGCAAGAAATAACACAGTGAAATAAGTATGTTTTTCTTTTTAGATCTTAGAGAGGTAGAAAAGTCCTATATATGTCGTCAATAGTTCGACGAAAATTTGCCAGGTAATATCATGATGAAAAAGTTGTGGCAACTGATGAATTTGGGCTGAATTGGTTATTCATTCAAAGTGACCCGCGCGAGTTACACAAGAATAAAAGGTAAGTCACGCTATTCACTGGTGGCCGAAGGTATATGGGCGGCGTGAATAGCCTTTCGGATGGAGCCGGCAACGTCTGCGCGGCAGCAGCAGCTTAATCGCAAAGCACTTACTACACTCAATGAATGTACGTAGAATCACTGCCTGTACAGGCGCAATCTTTTCGCGCCATGTTCATCCAAAGAGCAAGTTCACTTATCTAGCGAAATTTATTGAGACGGTAGTCATTTTGTCGAATTTGAACTATTCAGTGTTATTGCTGATTAGCGCAGCCTCAAAGCAAGTGATTTATAGCAAAGAGACTATTTGGTGGAAACGCTGCGCTTTTGCAATTTCTTAGTTTTGTAGCTTGAGTAGCGATATTTATTACTACATCAATGTTGAGTTGTTCAAGCGTCCATCTCTGCAATTTTGTAATGTCTTGCAGACAATAGACAAGCAAATTGATACCTACCCCTGAAATGAACTAATGTATCGATATAGTTGAAACGTTAAATATCCCTGCGTGAACTGCGAGCATGTACCTCAAGCACCTATTTTAAAGTCGTACCAATGATCCTCGCAGATGAAAAGAGAATATTTGAATTCATGTTCATGCTTCGTTTTGAAGCACACAGTAGAATTAATAGAATCAGACAAAATATTTTTACACATAAGCACGTCGTGTCTAGGCCATGTCCAATTGAAATGTAAAACAACGCAATGTTACCTGTTTTTTCCCCAAGTCTAGTTGCATGAGTTTCGTATGTGTGCTGTAGTCCACAATACTGTACTTTCCGTAAAAAGTATACACTTCCGACTCTGAAGTTTTGTGGGCACGTAACGCCCCCTGTCGGCGCAGCTATAGTGCAAAGCCCGACTCCCCTTGCAACAGTTCGTTGAGAAACCAGGTGCAACTAGCGCGTGCGAAACAACTATTGAGCCAAATATTACGTGTGTTTGTGCATGTAACAGCCAAAAAAAGAATTACGACTTGCCCTCCAAACGCGTCACCGAACCGCCATGAAGTGCTTGCTGGTTCACTTGCCAGAACGATGGCAAAAGCAAGACCTGACCCAACAGCTCCGCGCTCTACGAAGAAATACCTCAGTCGACGCTGCTGTTGCGTTGTGAATTGCCACGGACGTAAAGGACTTTATGTTTACCAATTTCTGTAGCTGTCGCGAAGCAGAACGGCGAGAGCACAGGATACGAGCTGTTGCGATTCTGTTAGGCAAGCGTATGACTCGCGTTCTCCACAGCTGGTCACCTTGAAAAGTGTGATAATGTAGGTCTCCTGTTATTGTTCTGAGTATCCCGGATGAAGAACCGCGTTAACTTTGATTATGAAGCTCAACAGAGCCACCGTGGTGCGCGCCGTGCAACAGTAGACTAGTGACGCGTGCGATAAACATCGCACACTCCACGACCACCGATAATTGGAAACGGTCGCCAACACAGTATCGCACACGTAGGTTATGGAGGGTTTAAGTTCCGTATTTAACTAGCAAATGCGAACGCGTACGTCATACAGATAATTCGGAAAATGTTGGTCGGGACCGCAATTAGGTTTCTCTTACCATTGGTCTCCGCGATTACCGGCGCTATCTCGGATGCCTCGGTTTTGCCTTTCGTTGCACACCGAGAAAGTGGACACCGATGTATCCCCCTTTGCAGTATATACAAACTGAAGACAACCATCAACAGAACATTCTAGCATGCGTAATAAAATGGTTCGGCGCACAGGACGCGAGAGGTGGATGTACAATACAACGGTAAAGGCGCAAATCGCCTGGGTCATTCGTGCCGCGGATAACGCGTGCTTCGTACCACTAATCTTAAGCTACATTGCACGTGCATCCACTTTATCACTTTGGAATCGTGTGTATGCCATATTTTAACGCATTTATTGCCTTATATACCACCCGTCGAAGTGCTTGCCTCCAACTCGATGTCATGCGATGCTCGCTTGCACCTAACTTACGATTTGCAGCGCGCCGTAACAACTTAAACATACTTTGTATTGTACCCGCAGTTCACTTTGCTGAGCCTTCTACTTTTCTGAAGCGAGGTTGCATTGACGAAAGAAGTTTGCAAAGTTCTTGAGTTTCAGGAAATCGCGCCTCAACACCAACGAAAGAGGAGGGCCTATGCACGTTCGCTTGCGGACGGCTCTCTTAGCACTATCCAGTTATGACCACAGCGCGGTATGAGGGCGCTGGTGACGGCGTTTTTCGCAGCACAACTTCGGCAGAGTCTTACGTCTATGATTCGGCAAGTTTGGGTTACAAGCGCTCATTATTGGAACTCCTATCACGCGATACGAATCGCGTACAGCTTCGCAAAGCCAGAAAATTCAATTTCCATGTTGTTCAAACAAACCACGCTAATGAACTTCTTCATTCCAAGGCAATGGCAATGTCCTTGCGCCACCGAGTGACAGCAGTATAGCCTGTCAATGTGCTGAAAATACGAGCCATCAGCTCTTCAAAGGGAATCGGATTTCGCTAGAGTTTGTAAAGGTTCTTTGCTGGTTACGTTTCGTAGGTCACACTACTTTCACTAAAAGTGACTTTTACATTAACGCAGCTTTTGCGACAGTTTCGAGGTCGTGTGGCTCTCGCAAAGAGTTTTGCTTTGTTGTCAAGTTTTCTTTCTATTATTCATGTATTACCAATCAGTGCTAGTGTCAACGCTGTGGTGTATTCACGAAATACCGGCAATCACATCAGCCCTGCCTGCACCTTATTTAGGGCACTCTACCAGCTTGAGCCAACTTTTTTTGCGACATTCTGTTTGCAAAAAGTTTCGCTACCAGACTACTGACACTGCACATGTCCATTGAGCGTACTGGCTATGATTCGTCAAGCGACTGCCACGGGTTGATCCGTCCTAAACATGGATGCTTCTCTCGACGAGATACCGCCTGCTTTCATTTTGAACCAATCAGTAAACGTGTAGCCTCATTATGAGCCAATAGGAGCTCATAACACGAGTCAACAACATGGCCGAGTGTGGCTGTGTCAAGAACGGCACCGCCAGTCACGTATTCTTCTCCCTTGTCACCCTTCTTCTCCTCTTCACTGTCTGTTTTACCTTCGACAACCTTCTTGTTTGCTGAATGCGCGTCATCATCTGTCGTGCACGCGTTTCGACGATGTCACCGAAGTCCACGATAGATAAGTAGTCACGGCGCTTTGATGGCGACCAGGAAATTGGGGATTTCATTTCAGGTCAGAGTAGCTGGATTTTAATGGCGGCGAACCACGAGAACGTCCGCGTAGGTACACGCATTGCCCCGAAAGAGGGATCCCGATTGCAGAAATTATCAGTTTCCGAAGTGACGCTGCCAAAGCAAATAAAGGGGAAAAAAGTGAGCCAACGAAATCAGCACCTTTGTTGACAGTCTACGCAGTGTGAACGCTAGAAAAAAAGTGATATAACTGACACCTATACTTGGAGAAGGCGGAGTGTAACCTAGGAATATGCTATTAAAATGCGTAATCGATATTTGCTGACAAAATTACGATCTGTCATTCATTCCAGGAGCGAAGTGACGTCCTCAGCATCTTTGGAAGCAAGGCAGGAAGAAAGGAATGGTATATTCCACGCCAACGACGTATCAGTCGTATAAGGTTACCTCATGGGTCCTCAAAAGCTAATGACTTCCCAACATGGGTGAACTGAAAACGATTGCAGACCATGCGTTTTCGTTCGACGATATTGTACGGCCAGATAGCGTTACCTTTTTCCAAGAAAAAAATGTAACTGACGCTCGATGACGCAGGATGACAATTCAGCTATATTGCTACATTTACTATATGCCTAAAATACCAATAAAACGCGCTCTGTGCACCTGCAATCGCTGACGCTCGCACTAATACTCGCATTACGAAAGCAGCCTTGGCATTTACACTGCGATTCGAGCTCAGTGCTGTCGCACCATCTTAGCCCGTGGGAATGTGCCGCCTGAGTGCTACGCAGCCCGAAAAGGCTGCTCGTGTTAACAACGCAACTTGACGAAGATCAGTGTATTACTTCTTAGTTGATTCGTACTGTACGTGTGCTTGAGTGTTGGTATTATATATCCGTGTTTTATGTTATAACTGCATGTACCAAAGTCATCACCCGACAGTGATTGAGCCATCCACACGACAAACAAGCCACCTCAGTTCGGCAATATCATAAGTTTTGATCTCCTTATTAGTCCTCAATTCGTATTATAAAGCGTGAAACTAGTGCCGTGTCAGACTCAAAATTGGATATAGTTTATGCGGTGGCAAGGTAGATGACACCTCAGGATAATCTGACACCTCAGGCGGCGTGTATAAGGCAGCTGCAAATATTTACCGAAGCAGGGAAGTTAGCTTCGAGGTGCACCTACTGATGAATTTGTCGTCTTTGCTCCGTGCAGCGCAGATGCAATAAAGTAATTTCCTACAAGATGGTGACAGGCATAACAACATGGCATGGACAGGCATATAGAATAGCTTTTTTTTTCACGCAGCATATCAAGAAACGCTTGAGCGATGCCCGAAAATTAGGTACAAATGTTCTGTGATGACTTGAAAGCTACACAGACAAGCATGAAAACAGCTATATTTTATCTTTTTCATAGATCTAGGGGAATATACTAATAACTACCTTCCGGTAGCCTTTCCTTTGATTGCCATGATCGTGATATCAGTGTCACCCTCTCCCTTAAACTTATATTATAGTTTGCCTACACAATCGTCGTCCATATTTCGAACGCCGTGATAATTACCCAGATTCAGCACGCAAAGTTGCATAAAAGCCCAGAGAGAAAGCTCGGTTTCAGCGCGATTTTCTCTCTCAGCAATTTGGACATCCATGCCATGTATGTGGCTGTCGGTCCTTTAACTCAAACTGCAAACCTTTTATATGTAAGTGTTGCCTTCATATGATGGTTTCGAGCCCAACACAACCACAATTACGCGTCCATTGAACCCGAGGACATAGGCGTGAACCGCTCTGGTAAGCTCCTCTTGGTTAATAATGTCGAGTAGGTCCTATATTGTGCAAACATGCATGAACGCGAAACTATTTCACTTTTTTTTCGTTCTACCCTTAGGCTTCACTACTTCGTCCAGTTCGCAAACACTAGTCCGTGGACACATGTATCGCCTCCAGGCAGGTCTCGTAGTTGATAACTCCTGGCAGCAGAGCCGACGTACGAAAGATATAACTCGATTACAGCAACGAGTCGATAAAAAATGAAATGATAACCCCACACTGCGGCTATCGATCATTCCATCTCCTTCCTCTTTTCAGGTTCACACTGTTGTGTCACCCCCCTTTTGCATCGAGCTTTGTAGAATCATATGTATGTCAAGAATGTACAGGATTGTTCGGTGACGGGTCAGCTACTTCCCATGCTAAAGGCTATTTGCCAGCTGAAACAATTCGTTCATTGTGACGGCTCAGGTTATTGATATCCATATACATCACTTCTATATCACTATAGCACTCTATATTATAGCACTATATCACTATATCAGCTCTATATCATATTTGAAATCAAAAAGAGGAAATGGACATGGGCCGGGCATGTAGCACGTAGACAAGATAACCACTGGTGAATAAGGGTTACTAATTGAATTCCTAGAGAAGGCAAGCGGGTTAGGGGGAGACAGAAGATTAGGTGGGCAGATGATATTAAGGAGTTTGCGGGTATAAATTGGCAGCAGTGCGCAGAGGACCGAGTTGATCATTTTTATTATTATTATTTTTATTATTATTATTATTATTATTATTATTATTATTATTATTATTATTATTATTATTATTATTATTATTATTATTATTATTATTATTATTATTATTATTATTATTATTATTATTATTATTATTTGTAACATTACGTTCAAAAACCACGCCTCAGAGTGATTCATCAGTGGCGACTATAGCCATCACTAAGGGCCACCTCTTAAATTGGGAACAGCGCTTAAAAAGTTTCGCCGTCGTGTTTTCACGTGTAACTCAATATTCTGAAGAGCTTTTAATCAGCGTCATTTCACTAACGACTTGCCACGGCGCCTTTGCAAATTATGAAACGGCTAAATGACGACCGCAAAAGGGCGATACACAAAAAGTGCCAGAGGTAGCAATGAAAGGTTGTAAGTATTATCGAGCTACCCACAATCACCTCGATGAAGAACGATGAAAAACGTGAAAAAAAAATGTGAGGATAAAGGATCGCTTTCCCAAGAAAGGGCGTTCCAATTAGCGGATTGGAAACTTCAACTTGGCTTTGAAAAGCATCGCTAGTAATAAATTATAAAAAGCAGTGATGTTTCCGTGCTTTTCACCGTAAGGTGTGTGTCGTTCTTGAAACTGCACTGTGATGCACTGTAATTATTGATTGATTAAGTAAAGAACACGCAAAGAAAGCGACTAATGTAACCAAGCAGATCACACTACACACCGGCAAAATTGGCATTACAACTACGTACGAACAAATCGGGGTCCTCGAAGCACATTTTGGTAGTTGCAACAGTCCCCAGCAATAGATCCGAGCCTTAGGACGCAGGTGGAGCCCGATGTTGCACATGATCTGACGCATTTACAATATACACGGTGTAGCAAGTCAGAAAACATGCCAACACTTGCCAAAGCAATCACTGTCGGAAGGATTTTTGTATAAGGCACCTCCGTATGAGTTCTCCTATTGAGACCTCCGTGACGTCGAAACGTTACACAGGGCGACCCTTCGTACGATAGCTAGGCTCCCGAAGCAAGCGAGGAGCTTCTGCACTTTGTACCGATACCACGAATTACGGACATAATCACTGATCAGTGAACCACGGATTCGCACGTGATGCCGGCTTGTAAGCGCACCACAAGACAACGAAATTATGTCATGGGGCAACCGAGTTGATGAGCGGTTGGGGCACGAGAAAACAACCCCAGCATCACCATGGAAAGCACCGCTGAGCGCACAGAAACAACAACGCCCGATCGCCAGGCGCAACGCCAAAACTAGGACACTATTTGAGAAAATGCAGCGCCTTACAAACTTGAGAACACGATCCACATCTACACTAACGCAACAATCAATCATACACGAACAATTCACTATGGTCTGGGTCCGCACAACACAATAGCGCCCCAATGGCTGTCACAGTTGCCGGCTTCCAGATGGTGCACCCTTATATACAGAGTTGTTGGCCATATGGGGTGTGGTCAACGCTATTCCGATTAACGCAAGGAACACTGTAGACGAGAGACCTCGAAATAGGTTTCGTATACTGAGATTCGTACGAAGCGTTCGCTCAGCTAACAGCAGCAACGACTGAATGGGCGCTGGCCAACAACATTAGAAAAAAAGTTCGAGCTAACATGCCTGTGAAATCAATGCGGAAATTTTATGGACAGCGGGACACACTGCCACGTACGGGGGCAACAAAGCCGCTCAGGCAGTCGCCACGCAAGTGGGTTGGCTTGGCTATCCGTTGAGCACTCCACACATCAGTTCGTCCCCGAAACTGCCGCACCTCAGTCCTTACCTAGAAATGTTGCGCGATGGCTCTCCTATTAGAGCTCTTTAGCACTATATTCGCGTAAAATTGAAAACCGACAGTAAACGAAGGCTATCACAAGCTTCACCAGCACCACTGTTAAAAGACAAAGGCGGACTTACTCGCCAGCAAGATATATTTCTGAACAAGGTTATGGCCAATGCAGCGTATGTCCACAGCACATTTAATTTACAAATGTATGGGAACTAGACAAGCAATTACAAACACTTCTCGGTGCCCACAGTGTCAAGAATTATTCTGAACAGATTCACACCACCTCATTTGGATTGGCTCAGCTTTTTCTTGAAGAAGAACACACATAC